>NC_087209.1:45129872-45156490 GCF_015104395.2 Macrobrachium nipponense | reverse complement strand
GATCAGGCAACAATTCAGCTGACTGATGCCCAGCCGCCAGACTAGGGAGCATCGGGAGAGTCAGGTCACTTTCTAACTGTGAGAAACCCCACTTCTCTCTCTCTCTCTCTCTCTCTCTCTCTCTCTCTCTCTCTCTCTCACACACACACACACACACACACATAATTAATGACTCAATAAGATTGAAATAAAGACGGACGGGACCGTCGGTCTGTGAGGGAATGAAGCTGAGAATGAAAGAAGGAATGAAGAAAAGCAGGATCATTATGAATTAAGAAAGGAACGAAAGGAAGGGCGCAGGAAAAATAACAATCAGGTAAAGTACTAAAGCGATTATGATATGAAATTAAGAATTAATTAAACAACACGAATGAAACAAAACATGCACAGATAATGAGAGAGATTGGAGCCAGATATTTCAAGAGTAATGAATCCGCAAAAACAGTACCATTCGTCGTATTAAGTACAGTTCGAGATGTGAGGACGAAACGTTGCTGTTAAGTTCACTCAAATTTGTGTGCAAAATTGCAAAATTAATAATGTTGTGAAAGTTATTTTAAGTAAAATGTAAACATTTATGTTGAAGACAAGCCATTAATAAATAATTAAGTGGCAATTCTAGTACTAAATTTTATACCCTGAATAGACTTTAAACCCAACAAGGAAATTATCATATTAAGGGGCACACTACATGAATAATTTTAATAAAAGGGGTCTGCTGTACAAGTAAGTTTAAGAAACACTAATAATATATATATATATATATATATATATATATATATATATATATATATATATATATATATATATATATATACATATATATATATATATATATATATCTATATATATATATATATATATATATATATTATATATATATATGTAAAAAAGGAGGAATGTACAGATTCATCATTTTAACTTCCCTGGAGGCTGAGAATTCAGGCGACAGCTTAAGAATGCTGATGACTCTTTTTTGGGTGGTGCGATGTTAAAGTTCCTTAACTAAGCATATCAGTGCCATGAGAGCTTGTTTAAGGTGCCTTTGAAAATTGGCTGTGAACAGTTACCTGGGGTGTTGACGAAGAGTGTGAATTCATGTGTACGTGTACGAGCTATGTCCGTTCATAACAGCAGGTATTAGGCAGAATGCCTGAATAGCTCTGCAATGTTTCTTTATTAGGTGTGTGATATTCCAAGATGCTATGGGTAAGAGTTACTGTGATTTAGCCAAAGATATGGCTTGTGTCTGTTTTGATATCTTGTAAAGATGTTCTATTTAATTTAATCTTTTGACTTTATCTTTACAATTGTGTGTGCTCACTAGTGTGTTCTCCTGTCTTTTAAACAGGTGGATCTAGTGGAGGGGACTAAGTGTCCTAGTGAGGGGAACTATAATATTTTGGAGAGGAGATAACTGGTGTTTGACTATTACTGATTAAGACTATTATTTCACGGGGGGTTACCTAAGTTACTGGAACTATGAGTTATCATTCTATTGATTATCCTGTAAGAATCTGAATTATTCAATTAGTACTTTACTTTGAACAAACGTATATTTTTGTAGCTCCGACTCTGATTTGGTGACCTTAGATAATGGAGTGGAGGTTGAGAGAGAGAGAGAGAGAGAGAGAGAGAGAGAGAGGGGGGGGGGGTGGCTATTACCGATGTCTGAGAGAGAGAGAGAAAGAGAGGGGGAGAATGTGTTACCAGACAAGGTATTACCAGTAAGCCTTCCGCTCTTGGCCTAACGTTACCTATGTGAATAATGGGGCGGTGCTCCCATTCTAGATATATATATATATATATATATATATATATATATATATATATATATATATATATATATATATATATATATATATATATATATATATATATATCTATATATATATATATATATATATATAATATCTATATATATATATATATATGTATAGGTGATATTGATATATATCATATATATATATATATATATATATCTATATATATATATATATATATATATATATATATCTATATATATATATATATATATATATATATACGTTTATGCAGATGATGTCTGCCCGGTGTGTCCCCAACAACCTGGAGATAATCAACTGCAAAAATCCCAAAGATCACTCTACATGATTGAAGAAAAGTGCAAAGAACTTCGATTAAAAATCCACGTGAACAAAACAAAAACCATGGTCATCAAGCAACCTCGAACACCCAATGGGTGAATCCATTGAATGGGTAAATGATTTCAAACACCTGGGATTTAATATAAATCACAAATTGTCCCCTGCCAAAGAAATACAGCACCTGAGACAGAAAGCCCTCAGTGTCGGTTAACTGCAATGAGAAGAATCACCTCACTTTGACAAGGTGCACCAAGTCATCTCCTCAGATTGTTTCACATTCAAACAACTCGTTCACTAATCAAATATGTGGCACCCGCACTCACAAAGATGTCACCTCCGCAAATCTGCTTGCTCGAAGTAATTCAAAACAACGCAACGAGGATCATTGTTGGTGCTCCCATGTGGACAAGACTGTCTACTTAGAGGAAAAAGTAACCTTCTCTCTTTTCAGTCCAGAATTAACCAAAGAAATGATCTGATCATTTTCAATGCCTTAAAAATTGGTAGAGACTGCCTCCTAAAAAACAAAATGGCAAGACTTCTCAACTTCCATGAATAAATTAACCCTCCCAAAATCCAAATGGGAAATCTTCTCACTATCCTTAGAAGAACAAATATGCAAATAGAAGCTCCCACAACTAAGAAAGATGCTTCCAACAATAACTAAAATGAATCTCTCCCTTGGGTCACGCTTCTCATAAACTTTAATTTCACTCTGCTCCCAACTTGGAGAATAGGCACAAATAGCCATAAACAACACAAATGTAACCAATATCTACTACACTGATGGCCCGGTTGACCGAGTTGTACCAGCTGCAGCTGCAGCAGTAGTCTCCACTGCCTTAAAACGGTTGGAGTCTAACCAACAATGTGTCCACTCTACAAACTGAGCTAATTGCCATCAAAAAAGCACTTGAAGATTCCATAAACCAAGAAAGGGAGACTACAATTCACACAGATTCAAAGTCTGTGATACACATAATCAAAACAAAATAACTGCTGCCTTTGCTCATCAGAACAATGGAAGGCAAATCACTCTAAACTGGATCCCCAGTCACATAGGAATCCAAAGAAATGAGGAAGCTGATCAACTTGCAAAAAACACTCCATTGGGATACTATTAGTATCACCGTTAATCACTCCCTCAATCAAATAAAAAACAACATTTTCAGGTACTGCCAGAATGAAGCACACTGTGAAATCCATCGAACTTTTCTTCAAGGATCAAGGTCAGCCAAATGGTATATAGAAAGCATTAAATTATAAAGTCCTTCTCTTTCCGGAAATACTTCCCGAACACTAGCTGTCATTATCAGCCGACTGCGACTGGGATATCTGTGCGCCTGGCAAATGATTGATCTAGAAAACAGAGCATGCAAGTAAATCGAACAGGTAGTAGTTCAACCAATAGAGCATTACCTACTACACTGCCCAGAGACTCTTCCTCTTAGACAAAATTTAACAGAGGTCCCTTTAACCTGTACCAAATTGGTGCACAATGACATTTTGAGACTCCTCACAAACAATGCCAGCACAATGACATTTTGAGACTTCTCACAAACACTGCCACCACTCCACCACACAGACGTTCACAGAAAACCACCTACACAATTTAAAAATCATTTAAGGCAAGTCACTTATACAAAGCATCCAAAGGAGTGAGGCAAGAAGATCTAAGCTTTGGGGAAGATGGGAAAATAAGGCGTTTGTTCCCAAAATGACTTAATCTCTGTTTTTGCAAAATCTCATCTGCAGAATCTGTCATTATTGTTGTATTGCTACAATTATTGTTATTACTGGTATTTTCCTTTTTCATTATTACTGTGATTATAATAAATATACTTTTGTTAGATTCAATTTTTTTTTATTATTCTCAATTTTATTACGGTTATTACCATTATTTTTTATTACCATCCTTTATACTACCTGAGCAAGTGTGGATATTGCCGAGTGATATTTTTTTTATCATGTTATCTTACGTATCTAGACTTTTTATGTTATTGTCTATTCTTTGTGTAATATTCCATGTATATGGCCTTGACCTGATAATAAAAACTAAAATTATTATTATTATTATTATTATTATTATTATTATTATTATTATTATTATTATTATTATTATTATTATTATTATTATTATTTGTCTATCACGGTCCTCCAATTCGACTGGGTGGTATTTATAGTGTGGGGTTCCGGGTTGCATCCTGCCTCCTTAGGAATCCATCACTTTTCTTACTATGTGCGCCATTTCTAGGATCACACTCTTCTGCATGAGTCCTGGAGCTACTTCAGCCTCTAGTTTTTCCAGATTCCTTTTCAGGGATCTTGGGATAGTGCCTAGTGTTCCCATGATTATAGATACAATTTCGACTGGCATATCCCATATCCTTCTTATTTCTATTTTCAGGTCTTGATACTTATCCATTTTTTCCTTTTTTATTTTCTTCAACTCTGGTGTCCCATGGTATTGCGACATCAATGAGTGATACTTTCTTCTTGATTTTGTCAATCAACGTCACGTCTGGTCTATTTGCACATATCACCCTATCTGTTCTGATACCATAGTCACAGAGGATCTTTGCCTGATCGTTTTCTATCACTCCTTCAGGTTGGTGCTCGTACCACTTATTACTGCAAGGTAGCTGGTGTTTCTTGCACAGGCTCCAGTGGAGGGCTTTTGCTACCGAATCATGCCTTTTTTGCACTGGTTCTGTGCAAGGTGCCGGACATTCGCTTGCTATGTGGTTTATGGTTTCATTTTTCATATTGCACTTCCTACATATGGGAGAGATGTTATTTCCATCTATCGTTCTTTGAACATATCTGGTTCTTAGGGCCTGATCTTGTGCTGCTATTATCATTCCTTCAGTTTCCTTCTTGAGCTCTCCCCTCAGTAGCCATTGCCACGTGTCATCGCAGGCTAGTTCTTTAGTCTGTCTCATGTATTGTCCATGCATTGGTTTGTCGTGCCATTCCTCTGTTCTGCTTGTCATTCTCCTGTCTCTGTATATTTCTGGGTCTTCATCTACTTTTATCAGTCCTTTTTCCCATGTACTCTTGAGCCACTCGTATTCACAGTGCTCTGTTCTCGATGATGATGCAGTCCTCTATGCTGAGTAGTCCCCTCCCTCCTTCCTTTCGTGTTATTTATAGTCTGTCTGTATTTGCTCTTGGGTGTAGTGCTTTGTGTATTGTCATATGGTTCCTCGTTTTCTGGTCTATGTTGTGAAGGTCTGCCTTTGTCCATTCGACTATTATTATTATTTTTTTTTTTTTTTTTTTGCTCTATCACAGTCCTCAATTCGACTGGGTGGTATTTATAGTGTGGGGTTCCGGGTTGCATCCTGCCTCCTTAGGAGTCCATCACTTTTCTTACTATGTGCACCGTTTCTAGGATCACACTCTTCTGCATGAATCCTGGAGCTACTTCAGCCTCTACTTTCTCCAGATTCCTTTTCAGGGATCTTGGGATCGTGCCTAGTGCTCCTATGACGATTTCCACTGGCATATCCCATATTCTTCTTATTTCTATTTTCAGATCTTGATACTTATCCATTTTTCCCCTCTCTTTCTCTTCAACTCTGGTGTCCCATGGTATTGCGACATCAATGAGTGATACTTTCTTCTTGACTTGGTCTGGTCTATTTGCACGTATCACCCTATCCGTTCTGATACCACAGTCCCAGAGGATCTTTGCGTGATCGTTTTCTATCACTCCCTCTGGTTGGTGCTTGTACCACTTATTACTGCAAGGTAGCTGATGTTTCTTGCACAGGCTCCAGTGGAGGGATTTTGCTACTGAATCATGCCTCGTTTTGGACTGGCTCTGTGCAAGTGCCGGGCATTCGCTTGCTATGTGGTTTATGGTTTCATTTTTCGTATTGCAATTCCTACATATGGGAGAGATGTTATTTCTGTCTATCGTTCTTTGAATATATCTGGTTCTTAGGGCCTGATCTTGTGCCGCTGTTATCATTCCTTCAGTTTCCTTCTTTAGCTCTCCCCTCAGTAGCCATTGCCATGTGTCATCGCTGGCTAGTTCTTTAGTCTGTCTCATGTATTGTCCGTGCATTGGTTTGTTGTGCCAGTCCTCTGTTCTGTCTGTCATTGTCCTGTCTCTGTATATTTCTGGGTCTTCGTCTACTTTCATTAGTCTTTCTTCCCATGCACTCTTAGCCACTCGTCTTCACTGGTTCTCAGATATTGCCCAAGTACTCTGTTTCCGATGTTGACGCAGTCCTCTATACTTAGTAGTCCTCTCCCTCCTTCCTTTCGTGTTATGTATAGTCTGTCCGTATTTGCTCTTGGGTGTAGTGCTTTGTGTATTGTCATATGTTTCCTGGTTTTCTGATCTATGCTGCGGAGTTCTGCCTTCGTCCATTCCACTATTCCTGCGCTGTATCTGATTACTGGCACTGCCCATGTGTTTATGGCTTTTATCATATTTCCGGCGTTGAGTTTTGACTTGAGTATCGCCTTGAATCTCTGCATATATTCTTTCCTGATCGTGTCCTTCATCTCTTGGTGTTTTTTATATCCCCTCCTTCCATTATTCCCAGGTATTTGTATCCTTGTCTCAATCTATGTGTTTGATGTTGCTCCCATCTGGTAGCTTTATCCCTTCAGTTCTCGTTACTTTGCCTTTTTGCATGTTGACTAAGGCGCATTTTTCTATTCCAAACTCCATCCTGATGTCCCCAGATACAATCCTTACAGTCTGGATTAGGGTATCTATTTCCTTGATGCTCTTACCATACAGCTTGATGTCGTCCATGAACATCAGATGGTTGATTCTGTTGCCTCTTTCTTGAGTTGGTACCCGGCATCCATCTTTTGTAGTACTTTTGTCATGTTAATCATGGCTACTACGAAGAGTAGTGGGGACAGTGAGTCGCCCTGGAAGATCCCTCTCCTGATATTAACCTCTGCTAGTCTTATTCCAGAGCTTGTAAGTATTGTATTCCAGTTGCGCATTGTATTTTTGAGGAAGCTGATGGTGTTTTCCTCTGCCCCATATATTTTCAGGCATTCTATTAGTCTATCCATGCCATGCTTAGGTTGGTTTTCCTTCTCCTACTGTTCTTCATTACCATTTTGTTTATCAGGAGCTGGTCTTTTGTGCCCCTGCACTTCCTTCTGCAGCTTTCTGTTGGTGGGGATGGTGTTGTCTCCTCTAGGTAATTGTATAGCCTTTCACTGATGGTACCTGTTAGTAACTTCACATTATTGATAGGCAGGTGATAGGCCTGTAGTTATGGCTATATTTCCCTTACTCTTGTCTTTTTGTGTACTAAGAATGTTCTTCCTGTGGTCATCCATTTGGGTGCATGGTGATTTGAGATACAATGCTGGAGTTGTTCTGCTATTCGTGGGTGTAGGGCCTTGAAGTTTTGAGCCAGTATCCATGGACTTCATCAGGACCTGGGGCTTTCCAGTTTGGCATTTTCTATAGTTGTGTCTGACTGTGTCTGTCGTGATCTCTGTGAATCTTTGTTTTATTCTCCCTGTTTCTTCTTCCTTGACTTCCTGGAGCCATGTTGCATGTTTGTTGTGTGATACCGGATTGCTCCATATGTTTTCCCAGAGTCTCTTACTTGGTTCGGCTTCAAGAATTTTTGGGTGGTTGCTCCCCTCTTAGTTGGCTGCATAGTCTTTTCTGGTTGGTTCCGAATAGTTTGTTCTGTTGGTATCCCTTATTCCAGTTCATGTACCGTTGGATCTTATGTGCTTTGGCCTTAAGCCTCTGTTTTACATCTTCTATTGTGTTGTTTAGTCCCCTCTCTTGTACTTTGTATTTCTCGTTGAGTCCCTCCCTTGTTTTTCTTGCTTCTTAGCCTTTTTTTTCTGCCATCTCTTTCAGTTTACTCAAGTCAGATCTCATCTCCATGATTTGCTTTCCAGGCGCCTTTCCAAGGAGGTTGCTGTTTTGGTTTCTGTTGGGTTGGTTGTGTTGGTGGTGTTGGTGTTCGAATCCCATTAGTTCTGCTACTAATCTTGCTCCTGCATATGCCAAGTTATTTGTTTCTGTGATACTGGTGGTGTGTATTATGCCCATTATTTCATTGACCTCACTTGTTTTCTCCCTTAATTTTTTGGTGTTGTAGGCTTTCATGGAGGCTATCTTTGTCTTTTTCTCTCTGTATCTGGCTCCATCCATTGTCTAATGTTTCTTACCCATTCCGTCCTCTCTGTACTTCGTCGTGTTTCTTCGTGTGGTCGTTGTTTGATACCTCATCTCCCTATCGTATCTACGTGGCATCGTCTCTCAGTTCGTCTTGTGTAATTATTATTATTATTATTGTTTTATTATTATTATTATTATTATTATTATTATTATTATTATTATTATTATTATTATTATTATTATTATTATTATTATTATTATTATTATTTGAAGGTAGGAGACCCTCTCTCAAACATGTTTTGTTAAAGATGATGGCAGGATCAGTGGAATTGATTTTATATATGGTCTTTTCAATTCTTCTTATTATTCTCTTCTCATCAGGGCTGATATTTGCTAATAGCTGGCCAATGTTCATATCTTGGTTAAAGAAATGTTTTCTAAAAATACTTATTTATTGATATGATAACAAAAGTGGTTAACAAATCTTAGTCTAAGGGCATAACGGAATTCCAACGTTTCCAACCGTATCATCGGTTCATTTTCAAGGAAAGGTGAGCGTGAACTGATTGGAATGGGGTCGTCGGGCGGTATTATTGTGTCCCAAGGTGCTCTGTCTGATTGAGCGCTGTATTTTCATTGGCTGAACAGAGGATTAAGTCCCTGAGTCAAGCCGTCTTGCAGAGGTGGAAGCTCACACTGCTCTTCGCGTGTGGACGCTGGAGACTGGAAGCGTAGTATTGGGCAGGGGCACCTGATTGGTCCGTTCAATCGGCTCTATTTTGCTGGCAGGTGGCGCCCTACACGCCACCGTCAAGAGGAGGGAAGTCTCTTGAGTGGTGTTGAGGCTGGGTCTCTCCTTCCCGATGTGTAGGGCCTCTAAGAGGCGGAGGCGACGGTGGTCTGCTGCCTTATCGATAATATCAATATTAGAAATAATGTCCTCCCGACAGTGGCGAGTAGGGCGCCACCCACCGGCACCATAGAGCCGATCGAATGGACCAATCAGGTGCCCCTGACCAATACTACGCTCCCAGTCTCCAGCGTCCAAACGCGAAGAGCAGTGCGAGCTTCCACCTCTGCAAGACGGCTTGACTCAGGGACTTAATCCTCTGTTCAGCCAATGAAAACGCAGCGCTCATCAGACAGAGCACCTGGGACACAATAAATACCGCCGAACGACCCCATTCCAATCAGTTCACACTCACCTTTCCTTGAAAATGAACCGATGATACAGTTGGAAACGTTGGAATTCCGTTACGCCCTTAGACTAAGATTTGTTAACCACTTTTGTTATCATATCAATAAATTAGCATTTTTAGAAAACATATCTTTAACCAAGATATGAACATCGGTCAGCTATTAGCGAATATAAGCCCTGATGAGAAGAGAATTATAAGAAGAATTGAAAAGACCATGTATAAAATCAATTCTACTGATGCTGCCATCATTTTTAACAAAACATATTATTATTATTATTATTATTATTATTATTATTATTATTATTATTATTATTATTATTATTATTATTATTATTATTATTATTTAACTGAAATCACTGAACCATTTTCAGCTTTTCTCTGCTTTTACCCACCACCCAAGTAAACAAACTGGCCTCCTGCCAAAAACTGCCGAAATCACCTTTTCCTCATATTCATAATGCTTCTTTTCATGATCTTACTTAAGGAATACTATATTAGCTAGTCCCTGACGGCATACAGCAATCAACAGTATAAGCAAAGATCTCATTCTTCACTATTCATCATCATCACTCGCCTCCCTTCCCTCTCTTGCCCCCATGCTGTCCCTTTCTACTGGCACCTTAACGATCGGTCCAGAGAAGGCAGCAAGGATCCCTGTACTTTTTTTTAACATCCTATTTCTCTGACTGTAAGTTTTATCCCTTCCTTCCCAGATCCTCCCACTTACTGGGACTTGATGCTATAACACTTTCTCTCCCACTAATGCCTTTCATTTCTGGCCTAGTGGTTAAATTGAGCCAAATGGTTATGTACAAAGGTACAGATGTTAAATTAACAGTTATGGGCTGCTGAAAAGCAAGACCCTGTGCCAAAATAAGGCTGGCTTAATCTTATTCCTTAGTAGCTGACCTACCCAATGTTGCCCGGGAAAACTGTGAATGGCAGGCTACAGGTAGGGGTAGGGAAGAAGGAGGGTAAGTTTCTGAAATATATGTAGTACAGTAGTGAGTTAGCAGTACATTCATATTCATGTATGCTGAATCCACTACAAATTCATGCAGTTTGCTGAAGACAGATCCTTGCATGATTCTCCTCCGCTTTGGTGCAGTTTATTTCATACAATGGATAAAAGGTCTGACTATTGTTGGAAGGGGAGACAGGCTTATGTTCAGCGAAGATGATTTTTCTCTTTCGTAATTTCCCCTTCCCTTTCCCCTTACCTCCCCCTATAACTTCCCCTCACCCTCCCATCCCTCTCGCTCTCCCAATTTCACCACTCCATCCGTCCTACCTTCTACTTCCATCACACTCCCACTTTCCCTCCCCCCTCCCCATCCCCCTTCCTTTCTACTTTCTCCCTTCCCTTCCCCCTCCCAAATCAACCACTCCATCCCTCTTCCCTTCTTTTTCCATCCCCCTCCCCCTTTCCCTTCCCCTTTACCATCCCCCTTCCCTTCTCCTTTCTCCCTTCCCCACCAATAGACGATCATTCACAGTTTTCCCAGGCAGTGCTGGGTAGGTCAGCTAGTGTGTGTGTGTATATTATACTATATATATATTATATATATATATATATATATATTATATATATATTATATATATATATATATATATATACATTTTCAATACATTTTCAAGGAGGGAAGAGCAGTGCTTTACAATATATATATGTAAATATATATATATATATATATATATATATATATATATATATATATATATATATATATATATATATATATATATATATATATATATATATATATATATATATATATATATATATATATATATATATATATATATCTATATATATATATATATATATATATATATATATATATATATATATATATATATATATATATATATATATATATATATATATATATATATATATATATATATATATGTAATGATTACATAAAAATAAAAATATGGAATGTTAGTCCATATATATAAAAGATTAAAAGTAAGAGTCAACCAGATGCTTGCAGGAATGTGATCAGACTAGAGACGCTAAGATGACGTATACGAAAATGTATGTAGGCTAAGATAGCCGTCACCTGTAGTCATTAATTTGTTTTGAAACATTAGTCCAAGCTCCCTGCTTGAGACAATTACCGCGACCTATAATTCAAACGGCCTACGTGATCTGTAGTGTGTCTCATTCATTGTAGTATGTTCATATGTTCGAGCTACTGTCTGTTCCTTTATGACTTGTAACCGAGATGGTAGTAGAGGAGAATAGAGTTAGCTATCGTCATTAGAAGACCTGTACCTCTTTACTAAGCTTTATCATGTAGAGAGAATGGAATTAGAAATCATCATTGGCAGAAGGTGATCAAGCTATCGTCATTAGAAGGCTTGTACAATCATACCTGATCTTCACCATGTAAAACTCAGAAGAATATATATATTTTTATACTTCGTGTTTTCTACAAAAAACCTCACCTCATCATTGAATCATCATGAGTTTAACACATCGTCGTCATAACCAAAGAAGATAATACCGACTTCGTAAGTGATCTACAAACCCCAAGACACTCCATTGAATATGGAAGTGCAATACCAACCGACTTAGCGTAAGATTATCGCAAGTCTAACATTACTCATTGGCGCCTTATTATACAAGGCAAACAGCCCTAAAATGGTGGCAGCGTACCAGAAGAACTCTACAACTTCTCCGAAGAAAAACCAGAATAATAAATCATGTATCATAAGAAGTCAACGACGACGGAAGCAGCAGATTCTTCAAGCAACCTAGTATCATCATTTAGTGAGCGACTTCAGAAAACAACAAGAACTCTTCAACGACGACGAAAGCAAGAGATTCTTCAAGCAACTTATTATCATCGTTTAGTGAGCAATTTCAGTAGTGAATTAATTCAAGAAAAAACCCGATGTTTCCTTTTCCTACGGCAACGTAAGCTTCGTCTCTCATTAGAATTATTCAAGAAAACATCGTTATTGAGCATTCCGGCACTTCAAGAAACAAACCGAAGCGTCTGCAGCATCGGATCTTCAAGGGCTCGAATCATCCAAACGACACGCACGGGGAAAACTCAAGCCAAACCAGGTCATCCGCTAAAGAGGAGGGCCGGCCAAGGGCACATCGTTATCGGAACACTGTGATTCTTTCCCAAAAAGCAAGCTAAGTACAATTTTTTGTTCAATTTGGAGTAAACTGAGTGTTTCCCTTTGCAGGTCGAATTTCGTTATTCCTGTGGCTGAAGTTACGAGACATTCTAATCTTACTTTTTTACAGAAATTATCTACATCATTGAGATTTTGATACTGCGAGTTTTTTATCTTTGAGAGTGTCTGTTTCCAGAAGTTCTCCTGAAATCATAATCCATATACTGTGTTAATTTTATCATTTTGGGTGATTATTAATCTTTACGTAACAAATCATATTAAACAGTGAATATGCGTTACGCAGTGGACGTCTGTATTTATACAGATGCATGGCCTAGGGTCGTTAGGCACCGTAGTGATTAGAAAACACACAAAAAACAAGTGGAACACCCGTATTCAAATCTAGATAAATTAGAGGTAACACTATTTCGGGTCATGACAATAAATGCTCCTTTGCAAAGTCCGATCGCAAGTTTTAGCCTTGAGTTTTTTTTAGTTATATAAAATATCGAACCTCAATGACTCAAACTTAACTTTAAAAATACGGCTGTATTGCAATGAATAACATGTCTGTAAAAAACTTTCATTGGGCTAAATGCGCTGACCAGGATCCCTCACTATTTCAAATTTTAGCAAAGAATGAAGAAAACAACAGCAAGTACACGATAACGCAGTAGAGATAACTTATTTCAATAGTAATCGCTCAATTCTTTATAGTTCGTCATTCATATGTTCGTTGCTTTATATGTAACTAGCAGCAACAGAATGCTAAAAACACACAATGCGTTGCGATGGTAAACAGTAGCCCTAAATATCAGAATCAAACAAAGCAAACTTGGGTACTGTGTCATCCAGTCAAGCAGTCAGGGTCAGTTAAATCTGCCGAGTGTTCAAAGCATAGCAAATTCCACGCAATAAGCGACTCTAGCAGAGTGGGGAGAGCGATGTTGAAAAAAATAAAAAAGGAATTTCCCTATGCATCACACGACCGTATCAAGTAATCAGAGCAGGTTCTCATTTTTTTAATACCTAAGTATTATAAGTAGTGGTGGATTAAGCCCAACTGTACGCGCCATAAAAATTAGAATATCTTGTTATTCCTTTAGTACACGTAATATCCTGTATTGTACGGGACTCACCACTGTTGTTCGAACTTCCCTATGAGAGTCCGGATAAGCGAGCGCTTACAGATACCTCTATAGTTATAAAAAACATTGATCTGTATCTAGTGTAATTGTAAGATCCATCTAGGGGTATACAAAATATTATTTTACATCCTGCAAAATAAGGCGTGTTTATCAAAGGAAAATCCTATACCACCTTCAAACATATTAAAATCAGTTTGAACAAAAAGAGAGAATTAATCAAATAATAACTTATATAAAGGAACTATACATTTGTCTCATAAATCATAACATTGTTCAAATGACCCAACAGAATTCTCCCACAACCGCAGTCGCAGTTTGCACGCAAAATCTCGAGACGCATGCACCCTCGAATGTCTTAGTGCGTGTAAAAAGACTTTGCTGGGATCTGAAATTTTAATCCTCCGACACTCTGAATATAACGATTTTCCGCGAACAAAGCCCTAGACACGGTTGACTCGCAGCAACAAGTTAATCTAGTAATCCACAAAACCTATACATATAAATATCGCATTTTTTTTTTTTTTTTTGCTTATTTTTAATCCCGCCCAACAGTTGTAGATGAATCTCTCATACTCTCTCTAAAGTAATATCTGTAAAGTCATTCAAGCAGAGGTGATTCAGCAAAAAAAATTTTTTTTATCTTTTATCTGAATACCAGGAAGTTTCTCCACTAGCGAGTGATCTCTGGGAGAAAAACGGATGTCATTGAAAACAAAATACGGTCTAAGGACAAACATAAAGCTATATACGTACCTTCGTATAGACTCTCAATGAAATTTCAAAATAGAGATAAATGACGAAGTTGAAAAATGTTAGTAATAGGAGTCATTAGGAAATCAAATAGCCCATATAATTTTCCCTCAAACGCCAGAATAAATTATTTTTCACCAGCTTGGACTTACTTAAAAGCTTTTACCAGATACCATTACCTAAGTGATTGTACCTCATACACCGTTTTCAGCACACTCAGGGGACATTATCAATTTTTACGTATGCCTCCGGCTTACGTCGCGCCCCATTATAATATAGTGGTTTGGAGACTTTTAGGGGATACCTACATGCTTATATGGCTGTCTTATAATCTTTTCTAAATACCTTAGAAGTACATTCACATAAACTAGAGCTAGTGCTACAGAGACAAAGACAAATAATCTCAGAGTAAAATATCTAAAAGTGAGTTTTTAAAAACCGAACATGTTTATCTAGGTTTTATTGTCTAGTCAAGGTCTTAAAGTAGTCCATGGTAAGGTGTCGGTTATTCATAACTTTCCGGTACCTATTAACGTAAAAAGGGGGATACAGCACTTTGGCGCTGTAGTGGGTATTACAATCGTATGTAAATATGTAACTCTTCAATCATGACAGCTCCTTTAACAGATCTTACGAAGAGCGTAGATTTATTATGGTCTAAAAAGTATCAACAGGCGTTCGATATCTTAAAAGCGGAAATAATGCAGGTCACATAACTTAAAAATCCCTGATTTAAATAAGGATTTTTTTTTTTTTTATTGCAACAGACGCCTCAGACCAAGGGGTAGAGGGGTACTACTTTCAGTAATATGATAAAAACAGTTCTTTCCTATAGCTTTTTATTCACGTAAACTAAAGCCCTCTGAAAGTAAATATGCAGTAATAGGCAAGGAAGGGCTAGGTATCGTTAATCACTAGTACATTTCAAGTTCATAATCTATGGCTATCCTGTTAAAATCCTCATGAGCATAAGTCACTTTACCGAGTTTTCAAAGGCTTTAATCGCAGTCCAAAAGGAACTCGGTGACAAATGATCATTCAGGTCTTTGGAGCCAAGATAAGATATCTACCTGCGAAAGCAATTATCATAGCTGACGCATTATCCCGCAATCCCGCACCATACTGCAAAGAACCATTAATTAGACTAAAAGATATAGAAACATCCGTGCCTATTGTTAAAACCGTATCTAAAACAAGAAAATTCCTCAACCCAAGAGATCGCGAGCATTGAATATCTGGTTTGGAGCGCAGAACTGTTACAAACTGAACAAAGCAAGGATCAGCAGCTAAGCAAAAACAATAAACACTTCGAACGGAAACAGGGTCAGCGGCTAAGCAAACCAATAAACACTTCGAGCAGAAACCCTAAAGCAAAAGTATATTTAAAGTATGTGTATCAGAATTATGTAATCAAATGTAATATATATGTAGGTCCGTGACGAGGAAAACCCGAAGAACACGCAAGTGACTAACGACCAGGTTAGTAGTAATAATCTCTTTCATACCAATCGTCCTAAACTGGTTGCATTCCGTCATCCAGGGTTTCTCTATTATGTCACAGAAAAACCAAATCACTGTTTTACTGGCCTACGATGCTTACAGATATAAAAGCACATAACTAATTGTAACACGTGTCATGAAAACAAGGGATACACTAAGACACCTGTCAGTTTAGGGGCCTATCCTGTGCCAAATCATCCTTGAAAGAATATACGTAGAATTATTAACAGAATTACGAGTCTGACAGAGGGAATAAACACTTCTTAGTGTTAATAGTTCCTTAACACGTTATATAGAATTAATAGCACTAAAACAAACACCGCAATTGAGTGCGTTAGGAATATTTATGAGTGCTAAATCAGTAAACATGGAATTCAAACACATAATAATCTGTGACTCGGGTGGTGTAAATCAATAATAATCTCCATAACTCGTGTGAATTCCTTTCCATTAAAAAAACCAATAATATATTTTATACACCCAGTCAATCGGTTTGGTAGAATAAGAGATAATAAAGAAAGTGTCAATGTCTTACGAGTTACAACTCGTGATATTGGATCCGAACTGGATTATAGCGGTTCTCGCGCTTTTAAAATACCTTTATCATTCATATCTTGTATCTGTAGAAATGATACCGCAAGTAGCCTTATACGGTACGCCGCTAGAACACTCTTCCACATTATTCAAGCACCACCATTAATTTATCAAATATATAAAAAAAATAATATAAAAAAAAATAAATAAATAAATAATAAATAAAATAAAATAAAAAAAATAAAGTCGGAAGGGTTATAAATTATAATAAAAAAGGAATCACGATAAAATCAATAAGCAAAAACGTAACCATAGGTTAATTAAATATCCAAATATATATGCGTAAAGATTTGAACTCTAACTTAACGCTTTAGTAATGACAAATAAGCTAAAAGTTCAAACACATATCAAAACCTACTGACATATTGTCTGTCCCGGTGATTTATATTCGTAGTCAATTAAAAAAAAATAAAAAATAAAATAAATAATAAATAAATAAATAAATAAATAAATAAATAAATAAATAAAATAAAATAAAATAAAAGAGATTTTAAAGTCAGGAAGTCTAGAAGTGAAAATGTATATCTATGGAATAATCCTATATGAATCTTATACAGGGCTAATAATATATATAGAATTTGTATGGAAACCTTTTTCATTAGTTTGAATAAGGAATATTTAATTTAACATAATTACATTTAGTTTACAATCATGCAGATTTCCAACATGAACTAAATATATTGTTCAATTTTGGTACTTTTTTTTTTCAGACATTCTTCTCATGTGGGTGAGAATTAAACAAAAAAAACAAAAAAAAATATCATTTGAAAATGCTTAAGTCGTATCTATTACAGCAAGTAACGTAACTCTTAAGCTGGTGACGACGTCATCAGTCTAGAAGATGCCTGTCGCATCTGCCGACTCATCATTGTTCTGTTTAACCTCAATAATCTGCTTGCATAGGCTTCATCTGTGTGTGTCGTCTCATGCTTGCAAAGCAGGTTGCTAGAGAAAGGAATGCTTAGCCCGAACTTCTCATGGGCAGGGCAGACGTTAGGTACAAGTGTTTATCCGTATGCGCATGCAACTTTAGTTAAGGAGTTGCAATCATTTTAAAATTAATAAACAAAATAAGCAAATAGAATTTCTATAACATCAAAATGAATTAATTTTTTTTCTGAACCTCATAGACAATTAGAAGTATCAAGTCATGGATATGAAAAATTTACTTGCAACATTAGTCTATCACAATTCAAGTAACTCACATTCATGGGAAAATGTCACATTTTCTTGAAAAAACTTGAAGTTTATATAGAAATTAGTTACATAGTGATTCTTTCGTTGCATCTCTAGCCTATTAATAAAGTTTTTAAAATTAACCTCAGAGGATGCGTGCGAGAAAATTTAATATGAAACTTTTGTTTAGGGGCACATAGGATCAGATTTTATCACAACTTAATTCAGTTAGCATAGAGAAATACAGAATCATGATTAATATTCTCTTTTACTCTTATGTTGCCTGGCAATCTTACAAATAGCTCCGTTTTCCACTTCTTTGTCTAAACATATTACCAGTAATATCGAATTTTTCTTTGGGATTCGTATTGATATCTGTTTATTTTTTATAATTATATATTTTTACAGTCATCATAGACCTAGATAGGTTCACTCATTGTTATGCCATGGATAAAAAAGTTTGTACACCTGACTTTTTTGAATTCCATAAAAATATCAGCGAATTCATGTGGGTTAAGTCTGGTCTTAATGGCTCTCTCCCGCCTGTATTTGATGTTGTCTGAATTTACTTTGCCCTTTTGACAAATATAATTTCACTTGCAGGCTGATTATTGGAACCTGGTTACAGTATCCTGCAGTACGAGAGTTTCACATCGCAACTTCAAAAAAATCGTTCGTCGCTGCGGACGACGGCAGTCGAGTAAACAACCACCTACAATGTGAAAGGAATAAGCACCATCATGGACTTCTTCGACCGACACCCAGTATCCCGTCGTTAATATCGTTTTAATGCGGAACGCTCCGTCGGCTGTCGGAAATCGACTACAAAAGGGACATACTTCCGACAATTACGACCCGAAAGATATTCAACTCTACTTTGCTGGCGAAGGACTCGTGCTGGGGGTGATTTTATTCATCGCGAACGTATTCGTGTGGCTTAGGATGCAGAGAACAAGTATGAGCGCAAAATAGAACGTTGGACCCGCCCAGGCAAATTTTTCCCCTTGTTTTAACCATTTGGAATTGGCCCTTTCATTTGGTTATAGGTGTTTGTTGGAAACTGTTAATGGACGAAAAGTTGTTCGAACGCTAGTTAAATGTGTAGTAGTATAACTCATCCATGTATCCTATATATAAAGTATCATGTATCCTATATATAAATGATCATAAATAACAGTCGAAATATATCTTTCCGTTTATGCAGTAGGAATCTATTTAAAGTGCACATATATTAATCATAATTATATGAATCCATATACATATGTATAAATCAATCAGGTAGCCTATAATCAATCTGTTACCTTTTATCTTACCATTAACTACAGATACATAACAGTTAGCATAAAAATCAACAAATCAGTCAGCATAATCATTAATAATTTTTTATCAATTCATATATGAAATTTTTATCAGTTAAGATATGATTTTTATCATGTTATCAGAGTACATTAGTATTTTCTGTAGCATATGTATCTTAAAGAGATGAAGTGAAAAACTGTATCAGTATATATCACGTGGTCACTATTATTTACGAATATTATATGCATATTATGTCTAATATTTTATTACTTGAATCTGTATTTGTGTACACCATGAATTTTTTTTACTTATAAGTACTTCCTATTTATCTATATACATTCACATAGTGTCTGTATCACACTCCTATAAGTCAAATGCAAGTCAAGTTTAAGTAATATTCAGTTGTTGGTTTTGGTAGCTGACCGAGCTTTTATGTAATGATTACATAATAAAAATATGGAATGTTAGTCCATATATATAAAAGATTAAAACTAAAGAGGTCAACCAGATTGCTTGCAGGAATGTGATCAGACTAGAGACGCTAAGATGACGTATACGATAATGTATGTAGGCTAATATAACATGCCGTCACCTGTAGTCATTCATTTGTTTTGAAACATTAGTCCAAGCTCCCTGCTTGAGACAACTACCGCGACCTATAATTCAAACAGCTTACGTGATCTGTAGTGTGTCTCATTGTATGTATGTTCATATGTTCGAGCTACTGTCTGTTCCTTTATGACTTGTAACCGAGATGGTAGTAGAGCAGAATAGAGTTAAATGGGATCCTCTCGAAGGCTGTTGCAGATTCGTTATTATAGCCATCTAGGTCTTAGTTATAGGATAGGGTCAAGAATATCCAATCCCGAATTTTCAAATATAAGGACTCATGCATCCAAATGCAAAATTAATGTGGGAAAAAAAGCATTTTTCAATAATAGGCACTGCTAAACAAACAGCCTACTTAACGACCCTTGAGTCTTTATTTATCAAGCACCTCTCTCCAGGCCTAAACTCTAATGTTTATTCGCCTCCTCTCTCTGGCCTCAGTGTTATCTGGCCATGTATAAACTGTTGTGGTCACTTGGCTCTTTTCCTTACCTTGAATAGGTAGCCTTTTTCACTCATGTTTTGTTTTTATTTTAAAGTTTTGAATTATTTTTAGCTGATTTTTTTTATTGGTAATAATTTTTACTTTTAAATTTTAATTTATCAAGTAAAATTTTAATTATTGCAGACTGATGATGTGTTGAAGCAACATGAAACGTTTCTCATATAAATAAAGCATGCTTCTTAGACTGCTGTCTTCCTGGGACTCCTGAATGTTTTATATGTTATATATATATATATATATATATATATATATATATATATATATATATATATATTATATATATATATATATATTATATATATATATATATATATATATATTATTATTATATTATATATTTGAATGAACTGCTCCTTCCCTCCTTGAAAATGTATTCTAACACTTAAAAATTACCTTGTCTGGAGGGACGAGAGGTAATACAAACAAAAACCTACAGCAAAAGGTCAATATTACTGAAAAAGGAGGAATTTACATAAATTCTGGATTTTAGTTTTAAATGAACTATATTTACATTAAGTTACAGGTAGGTGCAGGAATTAATGAGGTAGTTGATTGTCGGTCCACCAGAAACACGTGGCTGGGAAATGAACCAGACACAGAGATCAGAATTTGTGCAAAATGCATTATTTCAATGCAAGCCTTATTTCAAATGGTTCCCAATTTCTCCCACAGTCAGGCACGGTGTTTGTCATGAAATCCTGGATCTGGTTGTCTTCTCATCTCCTGATATATCTGTGCACTATGGAGGTGTAAGAACACTTGTGTTATCCCCAATGGAAGCAGGGGAGAAAAAAGGGTGAAGTGGAGTCTGCAGGGTTTGAGAAAGTTCTGAGCATCTCTGAGACAGAGCAGGTGGAGCCTTGTCCTTATGAAATCTCGGCCGAGATAGACCACTCCCTCATTCAGACCACCTGTGAAGAGTAAATCTAAGCAGCCAATGGAAGTGAAAAAATGGATGCTTCCAGTTCACAGGGGCAACTTGCATATAGGCAAGAATGAATGAATCTGGTTATAAAGAGGTCTTACTTATCCTTGGTTCTGGCTTAAAATCCTAAACACCTCACCACTCTAGAGGATATTTTAACCCTAGACGAGTTGGAATGGGCAAGACAAGCCAGAAACAAGGACAAATGATAATTATAAATCACAGAGTCTTCCATACTCCCTTGACTGGACTTATAATATAAACGAGATTAATGCTCTGCTGATGATAATATTCATGAAAGGTTTACTCGACAGGCAGAGAATTTAAAATAATTTAGTTCTTGTATATTACTGAATATTAGAGAATATTCTGTAATATTAGAGAATGAAGTGGGACGTGACGAAAAGACTAACAACTTGCTATACCCCAATAAAGAAAAATCAAACTTTATTATTCTTAAAATATAAAGTCACACTAGGAATGACTGTTGAAATGAACAGCTAACAATGATTAGATGAAACTCAACCTACAAGTTAATAGTATACTTAATTCTACCCTGTATATTTCTGTCACCTTAATTGTTTAAGGCAACACATACTATTAGTCTGACCTAATGGGACAATATGACGCGTTCGTAGGGGTGTTAATAGCCCTACGATTTCATTAAGTAACTTTGTCTTGTACCATGAAGACGACACCTAACAGTATAAATTTCATCATAGGGAATATTAGCGTAAATTAATAGGGATAGAATTAATAAAGTAATTCTTCATAGAGAGGAAATAAAATGGCACAAAATGTAAGTCTCACCAAAGACATAGGCAATTTCACAAAACATAGAGACTAGGAAGGAACACTTAATCAGCAATTAAATCAAAACTATGTATAAACGAGCCAGGTTTTGAGAATTTCTTTAAAGTTATAGCAATTTTTCTGGCTAAAATTTTCCTAGTCAAATGGAATGCTAAGTGCCTAGAATAGGGCACTGTGCCAATTGTGGCACATTTATGATAGTAGTTCATGATGAAGTACTAATTCATAAGGCCAGAATAACCGGCAGATAGGTTTCTACCTAAATGGAACACACAATGGAAATAAATGCTTACTAAAGGTGATGATGAAGAGGAAAGGAAACTATGGAAGAGAAGATTTAGGCAGTGCAAAAATAGAAAAATACAAAACGATAAGAAGGAAATAAAAGTAGCAAAATCTGGCACTCTCCTCTTGATGGAGAGGGTCAGAATTCTCTATAAGAGGGGGAGCACTCGAGGTCGGTTTGATGATGCTGTAGGGGACTTTGAAAGACTCAAGCCCTTTGAAGATGCCGGAGGGGCATCGGCTCCGCCTGCTGCGACAACCGGGGCACTAGCACTCATCCCAGTGCCTAATGTTGCGTGGCTCAGTTCCCTGAGTTCTTCAGCCAAATAGGATTCAGCCGAGTCATTACTCTTGGACTGGTTAGCTGCTGATTGAGGGGGAGTGGAGGAGGTAACGGTATTCAGGATGAGCTTACACGCTAGGATGACCAACTCCAGGGAAGTTTGCAAGGCCACACCGTTAGTGGAGTGTCCACTATGGTCATGGGTGTCAAGGAGGATTCCTATTGCAACTGGCTCTTCCTTCCCTGCCAGCATGGGTAGCAGGGCCAAGCCAGTGGAGGGAAAACGATCAGGACTTAGAGCTCTGAGCACTGAGACCGTTCCTGGCTTAGTGAGAGGATTTGGACACGGCTCAACCTCCATGAGAGATGGAGCTTGGCACTGTGAGGCACCTTCAAGCGGCACTGGCCATGCAAAGGTAGTTCTCGGGAGCCCATGGAACGGGCATGGAGCTATGTAAGGGGGCCCCTGAGACAGCACAAAGGTATGAGGACATTTAAAAGCTTGTCCTAGCAGGATATTATAACCTCCTGGAATATAGGTTGTTACTGCCATGGTACGTATCTTAAAAAGGGGAGGTCATGTGACTCTCAATCGTGCAGTAGGCAAAAACGTCTTGACATGGTTGAGGCTTTCTATCATGATGAATTGGTGCCTATCAACCTAAGCTTCATAAGGAATTTTATCCTCTTTAATGATGGATACCTGCGCACCAGTGTCGTTGAAAGCTAGGACCTGGTGGGCAGGATAGCAACCTCTGTGAGGTGCAACAAATATGGGGCCCTGGGAAGGAGGGGCCAGAGCTGAAGGTATTGTCACTGCCATAGCAATGGCAGAAACAGGAACTTTCTTGGGGCATCCCACCCAGGCAGACGTTTGCCCATGCACCTTCCATGAGTCACAGAAACTCTTGCTAAAATCAGGCCTGGGCCTGTTGTTTCAGTTCCAATGGCCATTATTCTTATTATTAGGATGATGGGGTATTCCATTCTGAGGAGTAGCGGCAACCTGCTGAGGAGGATCCACCTTGGAGAGGCACTGCTCCTTGGTGTGCCCTTTTTTATTGCAATGCCCACACACAGGTTTCTGTGGAGGGATATTGGGGCACTGGTTAGGCTGAGAGGTGGCAGCAGGAGTGAGAGGGAGAGCAGGGCGAATTTTCCTCTTTAAATAACTCTACAGCAGATGTAGGGTGTCGTAGGTGTCTGCCCATTTACAGCACTCCAAATAGTTGTAGGAGCCTTGTCCACCAAGTGGGTGGCAAGATCAGGGGGAGCGTAGGACAGGAAGTGCTCTAAATTGAAAGAGTTCTAAGACCTCATCTGCGGATGTTACGTTGGAGGCTTTCATCCACCTAAGGAGTGCCGGTGTCTTCTTGGCTAGCCACTCTATCCATGGTTGGTTAGCCTCCTTGGGCATGGTCCACCACTTCAGCCTCCACTGGTCTGGGGTTAACTTGTAAGGCCCAAAGATTGCCTCTCGGACGAGGGCAAGATCTTGTCGCTCATTCATGGGTAGGGCCTCGAATGCAGTCCGCCCTGTTGATGTGCTCTCTCGGCAGCTTCTCTTCTCTCTTGGGCTTCTCTCTCTGCAACTTCCTTTCTCTTCGGGGCTTCTCTTTCTTTCTCCTTTTTGGCTGCTTGAAATGCCCATTCAGATGGTTCTCTTCTCTCTTGTGCATCTCTCTCAGCTTCTTTTCTTCTCTCTTGTGAAAGCTGTTATTCCCAAGAGACTGATAATGATGATCAGATAAAGGGCTTCTAAACTTATAGATCAGAAAGATAAAATAGGAATCAAGGGGGAACTGCAATATATGGGAGAGATATAAATTAAGGAAAAATCTACACAAAATATAGTAACACAGAATGTGAATTAATAGCAGTAGAATTTGAATCTGAAAAATTAGTGAACATCGTAATAAACAAACTCCCTAATACTAAAGTGTTTGACATAATAATAGACAAATTGGATGATATGTAGAGATCACAATAACTGGACTATACTCCTGTCAGGAGACTTTAAGTTTCCTCTCGTAGATTGGAAAGAATGAATAGGAGATTGTGGCTGTATTTATACATATAAAAAAGAGAGTAATGGTAGCACAGAAGATAAAAGGCAATTTGAAAAGTTATTAGATATGCTTCTAGAACATAACATTCAGCAAATAAATCACCTGCCAACAAGAAAGGATAGCATTTTAGATTAGTATTTGTGAACGAAGTGAATTATGTTAAAGAAATAATAGTGTACAATACGAGTTTTTCAGACCATAATGTCATAGAATTAACAGTCTGTTCCATAGGAAGTGAAGACAGAGATAAGCAAGAGATTAAAAAGTGAGAAGGATATGGAAAATACAATTTCTATAGTAAGAATATAAAATGGTCAAAAATAAATGAAGAATTGCACAATGACTGGAAAACATATTCATAAGTGATAATATACTGGTAAATACGAATATATTTTATAAAATATTAGAGAAAGGTGGATAAATATATACTGAAGAAAAAAGTAAACATCTGTCATGCATACCAAGAGACATAAGAATCTTATTCTAGACAGTCAGAAAGTGGAAAAAAGGTCTTGCAAAAGAAAAGAATTGATGGAAAGTTATGGAACTAAAAAGTAAGATAGAAAATGTAGAACTGAAGATTACATAATTAAAAGAAAATGAAAAACGGGGCTTAAAGAAAAGACCCTAGAAATATCGAGCAAAATCCCAAACTATTTTACTCATATGCAAAAAAGATGAATGAAAGAAGAGCAGTAAAAAACCCTATAAGAAATGAAGGGCGATTAACAAATGAAAAAAAAAGAAATGTAACATATAAGCAGAAAGATATATAAGAGAATTACACATAGAATTGATAATGAAGATAGTAATACAGAAATAAGAGATGAAAATAGTGAATATTTATTGGACATAGATATTAATGAAATCGATATTGTGCAGGCTATTAATGAAATTAAAAATGGATCAGCAGCCAGTCCAGATGGTGTCCCTGCCATTTTGTTAAATAAAGTAGTTAATTCTATCGCAAAGCTGCTTGCAATATTATTTTCAAAGCGGATCAAGAGTAGAGGCAAGTAATTATAGGCCTGTGCGTCTAACATCACATATTATGAAAGTGTATGAAAGGGTAATGAAGGAAATATAATGAAACACTTAATGAAAAATAATTTGGTTATTAGAACACATTATATTGTAGATAAAGTGGGAAGATGGATAAAAGTATTTTTGCAAAACAGAAAACAGACAGTGATTGCAAACGATGAGAAATCGGATGAAGCTAAGGTAATATCTGGTGTGCCACAAGGTACGGTGTTAGCTGCATTGCTGTTTGTTATTATGATTGCAGACATAGACAGTAATGTTAAGGACTCAGTAGTGAGAAGTTTCGCCGATGACACAAGAATAAGTAGAGAAATTACTTGTGACGAAGATAAGAACTCGTTACAAAGAGAAAAAATATGAATGGGCAGAGAAAAAATTATGGTGATAAAGAAGGAATGCTATATGCATATAGAGGACCTAATAATGAGACAATCACAAATAAGGAAGCAGTTTAAGACCTTGGTGTGATGTTGAATAGGAATCTGTTATGCAATGATCAAATAGCAATACTATTGGCAAAATGTAAAGCAAAAATGGGAATGTTGTTCCGGCATTTCAAAACAAGAAAAGCCAAACATATGATTATGCTTTATAAAATGTATGTACGTAGTCCACTTGAATATTGCAATATGATATGGTACCCACACTACCAAAAGGATATTGCACAAATAGAGACTGTACAAAGGTTCTTTACAGCTAGAATAGAAGAAGTCAAGGACCTTGACTACTGGGAAAGACTACAAATTTTAAAATTATATAGTCTCGAAAGGAGAAGAGAATGCTACATGAAAATACAGGCGTGGAAACAGATAGAAGGAATTACCGAAAACATCATGCAGTAAGCAGAGGTAGATTAATAGTGCCCAAAACTATATCAGAAAAACTAAGGAAAGGACACAGGACATTAATCCACCACGCACCAGCATCGATAATGCAGCAAATATGGATAGACTATACATAACACGAAAGGAAGGAGTGAGAGGGCTACTAAGCATAGAGAACAGAACACTGGGGCAATATCTGAAAACCAG
>NC_087209.1:45114057-45124372 GCF_015104395.2 Macrobrachium nipponense | reverse complement strand
AAAATAGTTTCCCATTATTTGAAATGTATGCTTTATATCCTACTGATATTTCAATGTATCTTTGGTGTAAAACCTAAGTTATATGAGCAAGAGTAAAAATGTGGCATATTTTTGGGCCGTCGTTGACGTTTCTGAGTATAGGGGTCATATGCTCTGTGGGACATTTTAAAAGGTAACTGTCAATTCAGTAGATGATACTCTCTTTATGTCAGCCACTATAAGGAAAGCCCAAATGACTTCACCTATCACCTGAGGTCAACGAAATATATAGTCTATAATATATCGGTGCATACATAATTTTAGAAAAAAACAACAGTTAACCCTTAAAAGGTCAACCACGTCATATGAAGTGTTGCAGAAGTCGTCCAACACATGTTGTTTTACGTCATGTGACGTTCTTAAGTTTTTAATTTTGTGCGCCTTCATAGCTTATTGTATCGATATTGGTTCTGTACTACTTTGCCTTATTAGAGGTCTTGCTGGCCGTTTGCACTGATCGTCTTCCATTCGTATGAACTGCGCAGGGGAGGGGAGGTAAGGGTGGCCTAGGAGGTTGTCAGAAACGTTAAACCAGCTAATCCTGTGTGGCACAGGATTGGTGGCGATAATTTTTTGCCGCACACCTTCGATTTTGATGATAGTATATCAGGAATAAACTTTTTTATTCTATTTTTTTATAATTCTATAATGGAACTGACTGTATAGAGATCCAATCGTTAATTTCATGTTATAGAATGGGGTAATATATCAAGCGAACACTCAAGGGAACAAGAGTTTAGGACATTACAGTATCAGAGATGAGAAATTTCTTTGCTTTGGTTATGCTTACGGTATTGTCAGGGGGGGCAATCTTCGATATTATTGGGTCACTGATCCTCTCCTGAATACACTAATGACATATCAGAACTGCATACTGAGCGCAGGGGTTTTTCTTATCACTAAGTTAGCTAGTATAGCTGAGAGAGAGATATATATATAAGTTAGCTAGTATAAGAGAGAGAGAGAGAGAGAGAGAGAGAGAGAGAGAGAGAGAGAGAGAGAAAACGTACTGCAACCAATGCTGTAAACTTGGCTTACGCGATAAGGTTAAACTATCCTGTTATGATGTTCATGATTTTCGGCAATACCAATATAACTTTAAAATGTTGATCAATTTTAAGTATTGTGTAATGAATATGACCGATATATAATAATAGACACGGTTGTAAGATAACGTCTTGGCCGAAAGGTAAATGGAACCTTAATAAACAAACTTATATTACAAATGAGACAACAATCTTCATTACAACTATATAAACTGCTCAGATACTCCGTGTGTGTGTGGTGTGTGTGTGTGTGTGTCTTTCTCCAACCATACCTAATAACTCCGCCCACCAAACGAACTCCAGAACTTATTGGTGGAACTCTTGTTAGCAGAGTAGAGGTTCTCCCCCCCATCTCCCTCAGTAAACACTGTTACCATGTAATTTTTCGAAGTCTCGCAAGACGGTGTACCAGGGAAACCTGTGTCCAACTGTACATATGTTTGCTTGTGGGTGTACCCGGAGTCATATTTTTTTATCGATTTTACTCAGATTAGCATTTTTAGTTTTCTGTAAAAGAAAGCTATTGAAATGGCTTTGTCTGTCCGCCCCCCAGACCTTAAAAACCACTGAGGCTAAAGGGATGCAAATTGGTATATTGATTATCCACCCTCCAATCGCCAAGCATATCAATTTGCAGCCCTCTAGCCTCAGTAGTTTTTATCTTATTTAAGGTTAAAGTTATCCATGATCGTGCCTCTAGCACCGCAACAAGACAGGGCACCACGGCTGGCTTAGAGTTTCGTATAGCATTATGCGCTGTACAGAAAGCACGATTGCACCAATATTCCTTCCTTTCAGTCAGGCCTCTGTGGTAGAAATGTCATATTCAGTTACTGAACAACTTAAAAAGTTCTTCTGTTTAATCAAAACATAAAAGTAAAAAGAGAAAAAGAATGAAGGTTTCAAATTCCGTCCTCGTCAGAAATATGAATAAAATAATAAGGGTGAAAGGAAGGTAGAGGTTTTTGTCTCAGTGAACTGGAAAACACCTGGACTCACAGGAAAATATTTTTTTTTATATGGATATGGCTTAGATAGGCCTATAGGTCTACGAGACGATTATGGTAATCTTATTAGCCAGTAGAGATGGGCCTATGATCTGGTAGGGGTAGGCCTATGAGCTAGTAATGCTAGGCCTATGAGCCAGTAGGGGTAGAGGAATGAGCCAGTAGATGTAATGGGCCTATGATCTGGTAGAGATAGGTATAAGAGTCAGTAAGGGTAGGCCTATGAGCTTATAGGGATAGACTAATGAGGCAGTAGTGGTAGGCCTATGAGACAATATAGATAAGCCTATGATTTGTTAGGGTTAGGCCTATGAGCTAGTAATCCTAGGCCTATGAGCCAGTAGGGGTAGAGCAATGAGCCAGTAGTGATAGACTATGAGCCAATAGGGGTAGGCGTATGAGACAGTATGTCTATGCCCATGACCCAATAGGCGTAAGCCTACCTGAGCCAGCAGAGATAGGTCTTTGAGACGGTAGGGGCAGGCTTATTAGTAGCAGGGGTACGCATATGAGCCAGAAGGACTAGCTCTATGAGCCAGTAGGGCAGGCCTATGAACCAGGTGGGATTGACCCATGAGTCAGTAAGGTAGGCCTATGAGACAGTAGGGGTAAGAATGTGAACCTTTGAGAATGAGAGGAAAATGAATGGAATACATAGAAAAATATTAGGAATCATAAAATTCTTGCTTTCTCTTTAGTTTTCCTCTTCTAATTCTGATTCATGACGTCTCCTCCCAGGCGGACTGTCGTCCCACATCAAGTTTCATGATGACAAATTCTTGGTAATTTATTTTGATGGTAAATTTGCGTCTTAATTGCAATAGATTACGCGTAGGTCTCAAGGCATTTGTTCTTTGCACATACAACGTTCTGGTTATGTGCTACATTTTCACTTCATTAAAAAAAATATTTCCGAATACTGTTCGGGAAACTGAAGAGGACTTGAATATGAAATAAGTTCCTAACTTTTTTGTCTACAATAAGTGTGTCTGTGTAGTGTGTGTGTGTGTGTATATCATATATATATATATATATATATATATATATATATATATATATATATATATATATATACATATATCAATTCAAAGCTACAAATGTCCTTTGATATCTAAATTCACTTTACCTCCCAAATGATATATTTTCATATATGTACCGAAGGGAATTTTTTAGTTGATAATAATTTCGTCCCCCCATGGGGATCGAACCACCGTCCAAGTGGACGGGGACGAAATCAGGACAGACAGTGAGGTAAAGTGAATTTAGATATTAAAGGACATTGTAGCTTGAATTGATATATAAATGGATCACGGTTCGATGTGATAATTATTCATATATATATATATATATATATATATACATATATATATATATATATATATATATATATATATATATATATATATATAGTGAGAGAGAGAGAGAGAGAGAGAGAGAGAGAGATTATCAAATAATGCAAGTGAACACTTGTCGCGACAGTCAGTTATTCCGTAACAACTTCCAACAACTCTTGTTTGCAGTTTGAATCAAACCTTTAATTTCTGAGACACTTACGAGAGAGAGAGAGAGAGAGAGAGAGAGAGAGAGAGAGAGAGAGAGAGAGAGAGAGAGATTATTAAATAATGCAAGTGAACACTTGTCGTGATAGTAAGTTATTCTGTAACTACTTCCAACAACTCTTGTTCGCAGTTTGAATCAAACCTTTAATTTTTGAGACACTTACAGAGAGAGAGAGAGAGAGAAGAGAGAGAGAGAGAGAGAGAGAGAGAGAAATTCACCACACGAAACAGTTTGGCCAGAATTTCCTATGTTGCATTGTGTTGCTAATTGCAAATGACCTTCAACGCAGCCCACTGGGGACAAGCGGACATTTCGCGTCAGGAGAACACATATGGAGGGCAAAGTGTAATAATTAAAATCGAGTACTGGAACGCAAAGGACCTTTTATTGCCCGGTATTTAATGAAAGAGAATCGTCAGTGTTATTTACCTATTTGATAAACAGAGCTTCCTCTTTCAATTTTAGCGGATATGGGTCAGTTGCTGTGAAGTCGTGATACGTGAATATACATGTAAAAATAATTTTACAAATTCGTTAGTGCCTTTTCAGATGTATTCTAGTATACGCACAAACACACACGCCAACGTTGAGGCACTAGTTCCATTAAATCTGGTCAGCCAAGGTACTAAAAATAATAGTTGTACTATCTTTAATTCATACAGCTGTTGCTAAATTATAATTTTGATAATAATTCTAGAATTTACAAAATCTAGGATATTCCTATTTTTAATGAAAGACAGTTCATCAGTGGGTATTTAGGAAAATGGAATATGCAATAAGAGAGATTTTTTTCTGTTTGTCCATAGAACTTATCGTAAGAAAGATTTAAACGTCATTCCTTCAGTTTTATGGTCAGCTATATGACCTTTCTTTTTGAAACTTCTCTCTTGGTCTGTCAATTTTACATAGCTTGACCAACCTATTAGATTACACAGAGGTCCTGCCTGATCTCTCTCTCTCTCTCTCTCTCTCTCTCTCTCTCTCTCTCTTTGTCCCTCAATTTGACATAGCTTGTTCAACATATTAGATTACAAGGAGGTTCTGCCTGATCTATCTCCTCTCCTCTCTCTCTCTCTCTCTCTCTCTCTCTCTCTCTCTCTCTCTCTCTCTCTGAAACTTTTCCCTTGGTCTCGCAGTTGGACATAGCTTGATCAACCTATTATATTATATGAAGGTCCTGTCTGTCTGTCTGTCTGTCTGTCTGTCTTCGAAAGGTAAAGACCCTCTCTCTCTCTCTCTCTCTCTCTCTCTCTCTCTCTCTCTCTCTCTCTCTCTCTCTCTCTCATAAAATATTTTCCGCTCCCTGTACCTCAATCCCCAGTGATTTAATCTGATGAACAGTAAATGAAGTCTCTCCCACAATTTATTATCTTTCCCCTTTCCATAAGCTTTCAGTAAATTGAACAGAAGTCTTTAGTGCATGGAATATTAAATCACATTCACGAGTTAATTTTCAGAATGATATCACAAGTTCATGAATAATATATGAATTAAGATTATTTATGGCAGAAAGGCAAAATGAAAGTGTTTTTAAATTACTCTTTTTTAATTTGCATTTTTAGGGTTTGTTTGTTTTAAATTTTTGTTTAATTTGGAGTTATCAAAGGAAGATTTGGGTTTCATGGAAAAATATTAGATGAAGAATTACTTATCTTGTTCAAAAGGGTCCACAATAATTAAAAATGTTAAAAGTTTGTTTATACTTCATAAACACTATAAAAGTTTTCAAACCTTTCTCTGGGTTCATCTTTAGTGTTTGTTCTGAAGATGAACCAAGAGAAGGGTCCGAAAACTTTTATACCGTTTATAAATTATACACAAACTTCCAACATTTTTATTACTGTGGACCCCTTAGAACATTGTGTAAACTCTCATGACAACTTACCATACTCTGAATGATTTATTAAGACACGTTCATGGCATATTTTCATAATAACTAGACATTCATTCGCTAGGATTATTTACAGAAAGGTGTATTCATAACAGAATTAAACTGGAAAAAACGAACACTGACAAATATAGGTTTAAATTCCTGACCCCCATTGTGATCGAACCCCAGTCTCTCATAGGAAAGGCCAGGATGCTACCAGTTAACTTACGAAGGTGACGAGCTGGTATGAAATTTATGTAATTGTAAAACAGTCGAATTGACGGTCATGTAAATTGATAAATTATTTTTGAATAGACTGTGACGAGAGACCAATAAACTAATCGAGTGCATGATACACCGATTAACTGATTAAAACCGAGAGAGAGAGAGAGAGAGAGAGAGAGAGAGAGAGAGAGAGAGAGAGAGGGGGGGGGGGGGGGGGAATTCACGTACATTTGATAGTCCAACTTTAGGTCAGCAGCTTGTTTATTTGCGAAATGACTCTTACTGATTAATTTGATGACAAATAAATAGAATTTTCACAGCTCTGACACCTAATGCGCTATGATTAATGTTTTTGCCGTATCTGTATGATAAGGATAATTTAAAATACAATTTCAGTAAGCTAAAACAATATTAAAACATAATAAAAAAACAAAACTTAAAGCAGAAAACTATCTAATATAACTTTACTCGGGACTTCATTTATGACAACTGACTACCTGTCAGTATTGGAAGAATTCTCAAGAGCAAGATACTAAAATATATTCTGAGTCCGTTTATTGTATAAAGTTCACCTTCCACGAGATGAGCTGACAGTCTGTTTTCAATGGCAAATAAGACACATTCCCAAGGCACTTCACGACCAGTTCAAGAAAAAAAAACTAAGACGGATGCAATTTGAAATCCGTCCCTGCAAAAAAATCTTGTTAAACACGTCTTGTAAGAAACTGGACTTATATATTGTCTAGTCCCTTTCAGAGAAAGTTCGTAATTTGAGAACATTCAATTGCTTACAGATTGCAATTTGAACTTGCCTCTGGTTTGGAGAAAAGAGATAGCAGGTATCAGGAAAGATACATTTCTCGTCTCTTGCACATTTTCCAAGAACATTTCCTTGTATTTACTCTCTCTCTCTCTCTCTCTCTCTCTCTCTCTCTCTCTCTCTCTCAACGAAGTATCACTTCATCGTCTGTGTTTCGTCAGCATCCCCCAAAACAACGTCGTTCTACTCAACTCCAAACTTTTATTCCAACTTTAGTGATGTTTCTGCGGAAGATGAAAGACTCTCGCATGGCAATATACGCTCCCCTCTCTTCTCTAGAGAAGGTGGAGCCTGTCTCCGTTTATGAAGCTGATAAGACTTAGTGTTGAAAATCCTTTTTATCTTTATTACGAGTCTTATTTTGGTTTGGAAAACTATAATAGTATTGACGAGAAAGAGTTTGATGAACTGTAGAGTCTAGAGTATTCGTAAAACCAGATTTAATCCTGGATAAATGAATTCAATAAGAAAAAAAATGTTCATGATCACCATAGACAGATCATTTGAAAATAATGTTAACGATATAATTCCCCTCTATAGGGCTGATCAGGTCCCAAACCATCTTTGTACAAAGCCAAGCGTTACCCCCTCCCCCCAAAAAAAAATAAATAGAAAAATGAATTAAGGTTTGCTAATCACATTAAATAAGAAAGAGAACTAGTGCTACTTGAAAATAACCGTGTAATATTTACAAGGAATCTGTCTTATAATAATACATACCTCTGATTTGCGGAAGGTCTGAGCTAAATTTAAAGATTTATTAAGGAACAAAATAGTCTGAATAAAAAAAAAAACAAGAAACGTCTCCAAAATCAAGCAGTCGTCTCTTAGCAAATAGTAATAATAAAGAAAACTGCGCAAGAGCAATTCAAATACTCAATTTTACTTGGTACATAATATCTGTTTTGCGTAAATTTCTTAAAAAGAAAAAATCAATAAAAAAAAATTCTAGAAACACCTTAAAAATCAACCAGTCGTCTCTTAGCAGACTTTTAATAATAAAAAAATTGCACAACAATAATTAAGATACTAATTTTTTTTTAAATAAAAGAAAATTTTAATATAAAACCAAGAAATAACTCTCTCTCTCTCTCTCTCTCTCTCTCTCTCTCTCTCTCTCTCTCTCTCTCTCTCTCTCACTTATCGGGACCATATTAATTAAACTCCGAGTTAAGCCATATTGGAGTGGAGTTAAGCTGCCAAATACGTTAGGAACTTTTCCAATGCAAGCTGCTTTTAATATTCTGCCCGGATTAGTTCTCAGCTCACTTGAACTAAAAGGGATTTTTGCGTCTCTCACCTGTCTGTTTACTAAACGCTTCTCGTTTATGTGAGATAGGAATTCAGGTCATGAGATTTGCTACACGAGATGTAGTTTCTGCTTGCGAAAGAATGTGAAAGTTCTTGATTGCTTCGTATCTTAAGTTTGTACGCATGAGAGTATGATGTTGATTGGCTAAGGTTACACCGATTGATGGTTTTGCGAACTATATAAAATATTTCAAATACGAGACCATTAAATTACTTAGGAACTTTAATAAAATATGTTCAAAATTGAAGATAGCAAAATTGACACCGAGCATGAATCAATCGCATAATCTTGTGAAACCTCAACTTATAGGAACAGGAAAAATTCCCAAATTCATCAGGATTATTTGTCCCAAATCCTGCCTATATGTTGCTATAAAAGCTCGACTTATAAGAACAGCAACAATTCTTAAGTTCATCCGGAATATTTGTTCCAAACCCTAAATCTCTGTTGTTGTGAAACCTCGACTTACTGGGACAGCAAGAATTCAGAAATTCACCAGGAATATTTTTTTTATAAAAACTGACTGTATTTTCCTGCGAAACCTCGAATTATTTGAACAGCAAATCTTACAAGGATAGGAAGGCGTTTTGAACCATTAAACTATCCGAAGCTCCACCTATCTTATGAGATTTTTTTTTTTTTTTTTTGGCAGCAAGAAAAGATTTTAAACACTCGATCTTTTCACAGTCAATAGGAAATCCGATTGGAAGTTCAGAGGTCAGGAAGCTTTTAGTATTTTTGGGAACGACCAGAATGCATCGGTAAATATAGATGAACCGCGGCTTGGAAACGCGAATAAGATTGAATAATAATATTTCGGGCGACTGAATTCGAAATTATTCATTCGTTTTGATTCGAATGATTCACGAAACTCGAGGATATCTTTATGTACGAAACCTGACCATTTCTTGCTGCTATTTCTTTTATACTTGACCATACTTCCTATATATGTTTGCATTTTTTCCCTATTATATTCGAAGATAATTTCTAAATGTGATGATAATTGCTTCCTAGCAAAGGTAGATAAAGGAAGGGAGAATGCTTTTTCGAGAAGTTCGGCAGCAAGCAGGCGTTAGCGCATTGTGTTGGAGGTGCCTGTTATCATGATGGTTCTAGAATCGGCAGGAGCGTTGTGGAACTCGTCAGGCGCCGTCGTGACGTGAGAAATGCCGTGATATCTGACGCAATACCTCGTCTAGATTCATCTAAGAAGTTCCGGAAATCTCGGGAGTCTTTGACGCTCGCCGTAGGCCCCGCCCCCAGAATGCCGTATAAATACGACGGATGAAGTAGCAGCAGCAGAGATCGTAAAAGAGAGATCACCAGTTAGTCACAGAGAGATATCCTCATTAAGAGCCACAGATCAGATTATCAGTGAGAGATCAGCAGCAGCAGAGATCGTCCAAGAGAGATAAGAGAAAAGGAACCGACGAAGGATCAGAAAAAAAGTTGCTCGAGAGTTGGTTGGATACTGGTCTAGTCGTCTTCAGGAGTGGACGACCTTGTTATCTCGACGTCGAGCAGACTTCAGAGAAGAAAAGGTCCTGCTAGAGGTTTTGGGGAGTTCCTGTCTTACAAGTAGACTAGTTTCTGCAATACGGAGTCAAGAGGACGTCTGCAATCATCGTTTTCCTTTTGAGAAGCCATCCCTTCGAATTGCCAAATTGACTAGCAAGTATTTGAATTGCCTCACTGTTCCCCCAGTACATGCCGTGTAAGATTCTATCTTTTTATGTAAATAGGAGTTACCATTCTGCATTTACCTATGTTAGTAAGCTTGTAAATAAACCTTTGTTTGTGTTAGTTTCTTTCTATATTCGTATCCCCAGTTTCAACTGTTGGTGTTGAAATATTTTTTTTTTTATTATTTCATATCGAACCTGAAGCGGACCTCTCTCAGAGGCCGTAACACTAAACCAATTCCACTGTTCTTAAACCTAGAGCCTTTAATCTATTTCTTTTATTTACTTCCGAGCAAAAATATCCTTCATCAATTACACTATGTTATGGCCCCTTCGTCTTTGCCATTTAAGGAAAGGAAGCTTTCAGAATCACTAGTAAACCTTCTAGAATATTTTATAACCTTCAATCGAATCTGTTAAGGCATGACTGGCGACAGGAAAGGAAGATATGGAATCCTAACTTATATATAAAGTCACTTAGCAAGTTAGGCGACAATGAATTAGAGGATAACATTGTTTTCCCCGTTGAACTTTTAAACATAACTCTCTCTCTCTCTCTCTCTCTCTCTCTCTCTCTCTCTCTCTCTGCACGCAGCTGTTGTCTTGATTGCTTTCCTCGTCTTCATTTTTATTACCTCACTTTTTCAACCTAGAACTTCAAAGAATTTCTTGGGGCGAAGTCGAGAAGAAGAAGAAGAAGAAGAAGAAGAAGAAAATTCACAAAATTCTTATCTTGGGGTTAGTTATGAGGAGA
>NC_087209.1:45104057-45111557 GCF_015104395.2 Macrobrachium nipponense | reverse complement strand
GACACAACTAGAAGTCATGATCTTGCTGTCGAAGACACCACGTAATATCCGAATATTTATTTTTGTTTATTTTAGTTTTTAGGCTGCATGATTCATTCTGTGTAGTCAAATCTTTTAAAATGAAATATTCACAAGGTTCAATTATTTTCTAAGTATTTTTCTTATTATTATTTTAGTTCTTAGGCAGCATGCCTCTTTCTACGAAGTCTAATCTTTTAAAATTATATTCACAAAACATCTTTAGACTTAAATATTTAACGGAGGCTTTTGTACACTTCTTTTGATGAATTACGTCTGGATTCTACCTATCTTCATTCAAAAATATATCGTTGATATACTTCAGGAAGTTCTGTTGAGGGCTCTCATGAATAGATTTCAAATACACACATAAGATATGCTTTTGGTTTTTTACGTCTAATTTTCAAAAAGGATTACGTTATGTCTAATCGACTCATAATCAAATTACAAAACTTCTACATTACAGCTAGAAATTTAAGAGAGAGAGAGAGAGAGAGAGAGAGAGAGAGAGAGAGAGAGAGAGAGAATCAGTCTAGCCTTTTATACTAAGATACATTAAATGAAATTAGATTAAAAAAAAAAAAAAAAAAAAAAAAAAAAAAACAGTGGTTCCAATCCTCTGAAATATGTCCAGAAATCGAAGTAAACTGATGAGAAAACAAAAACAAAAAAAAACTCTAAAGGATCCAGTGGTTTATATAATTAAACCACATTGCATCAATACCCAGAATTTTATTACCTTAGAAACTGCTTCGTTGGACTGAACAAAAAATGTGAAAGACGAATGGAAAACCTTATAAAAATACAATGTGAAAACTAAAGACTTACTAACAATAACGACTCCAAGAAATCAAAGAAAAAGTCTGTTCTGTTTGATACCAACAACAGAGAAAAAAAAAGTATGAGCCCATCCTATAATAGGATGACCCGAAACAAAAGATAAAAGCGAAGAGAACGACAACAATACATTTTGGTGAGAGAAAGCCAATGTCATGAGCAATAATTCTTCTTCTCGACATCATCCCGAAATACGATGACCCAAAGGGAAGGTTTAAAAGGAGCCCAGAAAACCCGAGAAAAATATATTGGAGGAAAAGTCATTGCATTGCCTATGATTCCTTTCTGAAAGAGCGAGTGCAGAGGACGACCAGGCTATCAGATTCCTTTTTGGAAATTCTTAAGTATATCTTTAGTGTTTAGTTTTCTTGTTGTGGTTTTGTGTGGCTGTGGGGGATAGGAAGCTGTTTTATTACTTCCTGTAGGACGAAAGTATCTGTGGATTTACTGCAGAAATCATTGCATTGATTCCAGTTTATATTTCGACATTTTCTGCTTTGATCTTATTGAAGTAGCTTGATCAGCTCTCGCAATCTAAATAAGATACCGCCATCCTCTCTCTCTCTCTCTCTCCTCTCTCTCTCTCTCTCTCTCTCTCTCTCTCTAGTCCTTCTTCCTCACTTTCTAACCACACTTTCTTCCTCACTTTCTAACCACACTTTCTAACCACACTTTTCATACCTCTCACTTACTCTCTCTATTCCTTCCTCCTCACTTTCTCATCACACTTTCTTTACCTCTCGTTCTATTTCTTCCTCCTCACTTTCTAACCACACTCTCTTTACACCACCCTCTCTCTCTCTCAGTCTCTCTTTTCCTAGTTACACACTAACCGCACTCTCTTTACCCCCCCCCCCCCCCCCGCTCTCTCTCTCTCTCTCTCTCTCTCTCTCTCTAGAGTAAGAAAGCATGAAGACTAGTCACTTATAACTTCATCAGCCTGGGCTTATTATTAAACAAAGATTTTTTTTTTTTTTTGATAATGTAATCCATCCTTTTTACGTGTGATTCATCTAAACTAAGCGAGGAAAAAACAAGTTAAATGCCAATGCGCCTTCTCTCCAACGATAAATTCAACTTACTGGACAATCCTTGAAGGTGAACGATGCGTTTGTTTACGCACACGTCTACAATTGCGTCCTTGTTTATACCCTTGCGTAAGGCTAAAAGGAAAAAGAAGCTTAGCAGTGTGTTTAGAGGCATTGTCCTTCAGGGACATAATTCCAAAGAATCAGTCTCACTCCCTCAATGATCTCAGGAACAATGGCAACAATCTCGCAACCGCACGCGGAGATGCTGACCGCCGCGTCTTGCAGTATTGCAAGTCCCTGACAGTAATTTGCTGAAAATGAGTGTTTCTTCCTCCTCCTACCCACATATCTCTTTTGCAGGTTCCCTCTGAAGCCCGCCAGAGATAGCAAACTGTTTTATCTCCCTAGAAATGAGACTACCTCGCAAAATAGTTTGAGAATAAAGGAAACGTCATTATACGGGGGATTCTGAATGAAAGGGCCTAGCATATTAGTCTGAGGCTGCTAAGAGAAACGCAGCCACGCCAGATTCTACATAATATTCATTCTACAGATAAGATTGCGGGAAAGTATAATTATGGATTACTAAGAGGGAGGGAACAAGAAGCAGTACTAGATGTCAAAGGAGTAAATTAGCTAAAGGAAAATGTAAGTATCTCATTATCTTCTTCAACTTTCGTTTGGTAAAAAATATTCAACAAACATATCAATTAGCTTTTTTTTCCTACAGAAGGAGAGTTATTGCTATTAGGAATGAATGCAGAAAACATTTTAACCATACGTGAAAGGATATTTGATATAGAGCACACGAACAAACACGCTTCATAGTTGCATACTATTGAGAAACATGTTTTATTATCATATAAAAAATTTAAATTTTCATATCTATACATTTACACGTGCTTGTAAACCAGAACAACAATATTCCTCAAAAATTATAAACATTAAATATGTTTTCATTGCAGACATTGGTAGACTTTCCAGTTGATCTGCATTGCAAGACGATTTAGTCTTTACAAAAATACTGATAAAAATCTTTAAAGTCTTCAAGAATGTTACAGAAGAAACAAAGATATTAAAGGTGATGATTTTCCCAGTGATTTTAATGTGTGTTTTAAGACCCTCAGCGTTCAGGGTGTAATGTATGAAGATGGATTACTACCAGTCTTCAAGACTGCAGTGAGAGAGAGAGAGAGAGAGAGAGAGAGAGAGAGAGAGAGAGAGAGAGAGAGAGAGAGAGAGAGACTATATATATATATGATATAAATGAAAACATATATAATATATATATATATACACACACACACACACACACACACACACACACATACACACACACATATATATATATATATATATATAGTATACATATATATATATAAATGTGTATATATATATATATATATATATATATATATATATAATGATATATATATATATTTATATATATATATATATATAATATATATATATATATATATATATATATATATAGATATATAAAGAGAAGAACATAGGAGGGACTGCATCTCAGAACAAGAAAACTCAAGATGGGTCGAAAACTTTGTCGGACATCGTCCAAAATTTTGGTTAAAAAAAAAAAAACAGGAGAAAAAAGAGAGCGAGGGAGGCGACCAAAGTTTTAATTGAGAAGACTATCTCTCCTCTCCTCAGCTTTCGCCGAGAACCTGCATTTGTGAATGAGTTTTTTTTTTTGTTTTTTTTTTTTTTTTTTTTTTTTTTGTTCTGAGAAGACATTACTTTGAATGCGCCTTGTCAGAAGGAATGCTGTGAAAATCCTCATATTATACTCTTCTTTTTGTTTATCTTTATAATTCAAAGTTATATGAATAAAATTCATTTTTTAAAGGATACGAAATTTTCCAACTTCTTCCTATTATTATTATGATTATTATTATTATTATTATTATTATTATTATATTATTATTTTATTATTATTTATTATTATTATTATTATTCTTTATTATTATTACTATTATTATTATTAGTTACTATCATTATTATTTTTTATTGTTATTGTTATTGTTAGTGTTATTGTTATTATCCATAAAAAAAAGAACTTCAAACATATTTCCTTCGTGTTTTATTAAAAAAGCAAAACTAAAATATAAATTACCACCTTAGTTAAAAGTATTGCTATTCGGAGTAGTAGTAGTATTGACACATAATACATCAAGAACTACGAGTAATACCACGAGGGGAAATCGCCTTTAAGGAGCATAATAAATAATAAATCGCACCTGAAACAAATACGTCTTTCAACAATTGATCAGAATTGACTCAACCAAATTACCACAATTGAAGGAGAGAACAGGGTAACTCGCCTAATCAGGAACCATCTTCATCACTTGACATCCCTCGAGAAAGAGAGAGAGAGAGAGAGAGAGAGAGAGAGAGAGAGAGAGAGAGAAGGGATTTGGCCCATAATCGAAAGGCTCAAAGTCCTACACCTAGTAATTCCCTCTACAGAGTTTCAGGTATCCGGGATTGTCAGGTGTTGAGATATAGTACTTGTATATTGTTAAGCAGACTTCTGATTCTCATCGGTCCTTGTCCAAAAAAGGTACTTTTAATGATGAGTCGTTTTAGGTGAAGAAGGACTCGAGCGAAATTAATGTTTAGTGGGTCTTGGCTTTTGTGATTTTTTGCCAGTTATTTTGTACAGCCACTGCTATATAGATCTCTCTCTCTCTCTCTCTCTCTCTCTCTCTCTCTCTCACAACAATGCCATTCACGCTACTGGGTATGTGAATCTGTCTGTCTGTCTGTCTGTTTGTCTTATAACAACGCAATCGATATTCGTATTTTAGGGAAGAACACCACCCCACCCTCCCCCCACCTCAAAAAAGACTAGGACCCCTGTTAGTAAGAGAGGGAGAGAAAGAGAATATATATATATATATATATCATATATATATATATATATATATATATATATATATATATATATATATATATATATATATATATATATGATTACACGCACATACATACTATGAAGTACTATCAAGACTGCTTCACATCCTAGGGACAAGCGCAACATCATGAGATCCAAGCATACACAAATTCCCCGTTGTCTGTATACATCTGGTCCAACACATACTTCTCCTTTATGATTCGCCTCTCGAGGTCAGCTGAACCAACATGATATTATTTATTCTATGGGACCAAAATGACACTGTAGCACCAGGAGGCCTCTCGTGTGATGGAGATATCATCTCTATGTATAGATTCTGAATGTAAGCAAGTAAAGAATTCTTCGAGTTTTCTTCGGTACAAGGGAGTTTTCTGTACAGCGTATATAATGCTGTACGAAACTCGCACCCACGACCAATGAAGATAAAGACTATAGAGGGTACGGTGCTGCAATTTGGTGTGTTTGATGATTGGAGGGTATTTTTTTAAACAAAACTTCCACATTCCCCCCCCCCCCCACCCCCCCCCCCCCCCCCCTGGAACCATCCCCCCCCCCCCCCCCCCCCCCGCCCCATCCCATCGCATTGGCATTACTTCACATTCTAGTTTCCCTTTTTTTTTAAATAAAAGTCTAATAAACCTTTCATAAAACCTCAAAGAGCATGAAGTCCCTTCTCAAGGTTTTATAAACAACAGAAGAATGTAAACAATCCTACATTTCCTCGAAGTCTGAAGCCACAACGCAAATGGAAGAAGAAGAAGAAGAAGAAGAAGAAGGAGAAGAGGAGTTAAGGACATTCTATAAGAAATTACTCGGTGATTTAACAGTTATTAGAGTCACATATATAGCGCTACTTAACGGTATCGGTTTCAGATAATATCGATGCTGTCATATATAAAGACAGACCGTGTGTATGTGTGTGTGTAGAGAGAGAGAGAGAGAGAGAGAGAGGAGAGAGAGAGAGAGAGAGAGAGAGGGGGGGGTGGGTGGAATTCAACCCTCAGCCCTTTAATACGCTCTTTTAACTGTATTCTATTTGACATAGCATAGTGAGCTAGCAAATAGAGCCATGTCGCCTATTGGTCGCATTTTTGGTAATAATCGTGATAGATGTGGCACAAGTATGAGACTTGATAGTGGCAGTTTTTAATTAATCTTCAAGAACAGCGTGATTAAAAAATAAGCAAGACATTTGGTTTTTAATCACTTAATCTCGGAACAATGTTATGACAATAGTGGAAGATTATTATCAAGAAGCATCGAAGAATATATCATTAAAAAAGTCTTAGAGATATGAACACGTGTCTGGCTAATAGGTCTTGCAGCTATAATCCTGAGGTTTTAGGCCGAGACCGACATTCGTTCTCCCTCTTACTTGTCAAGTTGTTATCAGATTTAACCATCTATTTTTGGACATAAAACCCCAACTTTCTAAGAAGGTATCGGAGTCTAAGAAAGCAGACTCACAGAAAAAGAAATATAACAAAATAGCTTCTTTTATTACTTAATGTAGTACCGTGGTCCAAGAAAGCAGAGACTCACAGGAAGAAATGGAAAAAATAGCTTTATTTATTACTTATTCTCGTAAATGATTCAGAGTTTGACCATTGTGCAAGCCTTTCAGAATGTTATTTGAAAGGACATCATCCTCTGAGAGAGAGAGAGAGAGAGAGAGAGAGAGAGAGAGAGAGAGAATCCGATTTGGTGCTCATGGTCCAGGAAGCTTATCGCATTTTTTAAATGGCCAGCGACTAGGTAGGAAATAAGAGATGAAGTAGTACTCTGGATAATGCCACAAAGAATATAGTGTTTGAACAGTATCATGCTTTAACACGGAGACACACACGTACACACACAAAACGACTAGGGGCAGCTCTCGGGCATGTTTATGGGTCCTTAAAATGCTACAGGCATAGTACCTACCAAAGTAGATTGCTGTATGTACGCCTGCGAACGTCTGCGTTTTGATGTATTCATGTCTTAGTGTAATACGTGTGTTTGTGTACAGCAATTGAGAGAGAGAGAGAGAGTTCGCGAGTTCACGGTATTGTTTCAAAAGCTTCGGAGCGTTAACTTTTCGTACTGGATTCCAGAACAATAGGACTAATTTCCAGTGTTCCATTAAACTCGCAACAAAAGCTTATCACTGATTCATTATCTTCAGTGAGAAATTTCAGTCAGAAGCCCCGTTGTAGCTGCCCTGCTATTACGGCATTCAATCAGCTGTTATAATAATGTTTTCACTGTTTTTTTACGTAGAATTGATACGCTTTTCGCGACGCTTTTGTCACATTTTCCGCTTAATTTCTTTCAACGATTGAAATTTTTGAAATGGGTGTGACATTTGTTTGACGTGAAGGTATATTTTTTTTCCCTTTTGATACGTGAAACAGAGGGAAAAATATTAGTTTTCATTTATATGGCATGGTGTATTTATCAAGGAAGTAACAATGGATGAAAAAAATATATATAAAATATATCCTCGTTCAGGAATGAATATTCCTATGCGTAAAAGAAATACCTTTTCTTTTTTCATAAAACACTGATTGCATTTCTCATTTAAAGTTTAGTGAAAATGACTATTTTTTTTATTTTTTTTTATTTTAATGATGCCTTTTGATACCATATCTAATTTTTCTTTTGCCATTTAAAGTCATACAATCGTTTTTATTTTTA
>NC_087209.1:45084057-45094057 GCF_015104395.2 Macrobrachium nipponense | reverse complement strand
AATAGACACACACACCACATTATATATACATCACATTAAGTTAAAGAAATACCTAGAGTCTCAAATTCTCGAACTGCAAAATAAAAAATAATAATGATAATAACTCATTATTCAAATAATTTTACAACGATATCTATCAGCACAATTTCAAAATGTAAGGAATATAGCAAATTAGTGAGGTCCCAGAAATGTATAAAATGTACAATATTTACATTTTGGCTTAATCCACGTATCTAATATACCTTGCAGCTGGTGCTTTTTGCGAAAACCAGGGATAAATCTCATTAATATGCAGATAATGCACTGATATTTGATATTCACATTTATACATTCATCATTTTTAGCAAACTACCCGATCTCACGCTAATGCATTTCAGTGTAATAATGAAAATGCCCTATCTTACCTCCATAGTCTGACGAGATAATACCTTTTCCATTAAGAGTTATTTGTGTTGAATTACACCTAATATTCAAAGGGTAATGTTAAGTGCATTTTCTCATTTTTGTTTACCCAGGATTCATTATCGCTTATTGCCAGAAAGTTCCCAAGAGGTCATGTGCATCGTATTGTGATACTTGGTCGTATTTTAGTACCTCCTTTTATCAGATTAATATCGGGAATGACAAACACATTTATAGGTTTAGTAAGGAACTTGTTGTGTTTAATGATCTGAAAATTAGGTGCTAAGTGATGCCTATTGCTAGAGAGAGAGAGAGAGAGAGAGAGAGAGAGAGAGAGTTCAGAATTACCCAAAATCATAATTAATTCTAAAGTCTCTCTCTCTTGCTTAACATATAAACTAGTTCCATAGGATTAAAAACACTAAAAGAGAGAGAGAGAGAGAGAGAGAGAGAGAGAGAGAGAGAGAGAGAGAGAGAGAGAGAGAGAGAGAGAGAGAGAGAGAATTTAGAATTATTCCATAATCATAATTAATTCTAAAGTCTGTCTCCCTCTCTTGCTTAACATATTAACTATTTCCAAAGGATTAAAAACACTAAGACCTTACAGACCTTACAGACCTTACATTTCGTTCGGGTTGCCCCAGGTCCCTCAGTGTGAGGCGCCTCTAATGTCTACCAGAGAGTTGCTAGTACATCTTCCGGTATATTTTGCATCTTCCAATCTTGGATGGTCTGGGATGCAGTTTAGATATTTGTCGAGCTTATTCTTAAACACAATCTACGCTCACTCCTGATATATTCCTCAGATGAGCTGGCAACGCATTGAATAGACGCTGCATTATCGATGCTGGTGCGTAGTGGATTAATGTTCTGTGTGCTTTCCTTATTTTTCCTGGTATAGTTTTGGGCACTATTAATCTACCTCTACTTGCTCTTTCTGATATTTTTAGTTCCTGATATTTTCTGTTATTCCTTCTATTTGTTTCCATGTCTGAATTATCATGTAGCGTTCTCCTTCTCCTTTCTAGACTATATAATTTTAAGGATTTGTAGTCTTTCCAGTAGTCTAGGTCCTTAACTTCTTCTATTCTAGCTGTAAAGGACCTTTGTACACTCTCTATTTGTGCAATATCTTTTGATAGTGTGGGTACCATATCCATATTGCAATATTCAAGTGGACTACGAACATATGTTTTATAAAGCATAATCATGTGTTCAGCTTTTCTTGTTTTGAAGTGCCGTAACAACATTCCATTTTTGCTTTACATTTTGCCAACAGAATGGCTATTGATCATTGCATAACATGTTCCTATTCATCATCACACCAAGGTCTTTAACTGCTTCCTTATTTGTGATTGTCTCATTATTAGGTCCCCTATATGCATATAGCTTTCCTTCTCTGTCTCCATAATTTAATTGATTCAAATTTATCAGAGTCTCTTTGTAGAGCGTTCCTATCTTCATCACAAGTAATTTCTCTACTTATTCTTGTGTCATCACGAAACTACTCACTACCGAATCCTTAACATTACTGTCTATGTCTTCAATCATAATAACAAACAGTATTGCAGCTAGCACCGTACCTTGTGGCACACGGATATTACCTTGGTTTCATCCGATTTCTCATCGTTTGCAATAACTATCTGTTTTCTGTTGTGTAAAAATCTTTTCTTTTAACCATCTTCCTACTTTATCTACGATATTGTGTTTCTAATTTTCTTTGCTAATATTATGGTCTACTTTGTCAAAGCTTTTGCAAAGTCTAGATAAACCACATCTGTTTCATTTCCGCTTTTCATATTTTTGAATATGTTCTCACGGTGGACTAACAGTTGGGTTTGTGTACTTTTTCCGGGTACGAAACCGTGTTGTCCTATATTAAACAAATTATTTTTTATTAAATGTTTCATAATATTTTTTTCTTCATTACCCTTTCATACACTTTCATAATATGTGATGTTAGACTCACAGGCCTATAATTACTTGCCTCTAGTCTTGATCCACTTTTGAAAGTAGGGGGATATATGCTAATTGTGCTCATCATAAATCTTGCCTGTATCTACACTTTGTCTTAATAATATTGCAAGTGGCTTTGCGATAGAATGAACTACTTTCTTTAACAAAATAGCAGGGACTCCATCCGGCCCTGCAGCAGCTCCATTTTTAATTTCATTAATTGCCTGCACAATATCAGCTTCATTAATTTCTATGTCAGCTAAATATTCACTATTTTCGTCCCTTACTTCTATATCATTATCTTCATTATCTATTCTAGGGGGTGAATTCTCTCTTATATCGTTCTGCCAGTATGTTGCAAATTTCCTTTTTTTCATTCGTTCAATCTCCCTTCAATTCTCAGGGGGCCTATTTCTATTCTTCTTTTATTCATCTTCTTCGCATATGAGTATAATAGTTTGGGGTTTTGCTTGATATTTAATAGGGTTTTTCTTCCAAGTCCCGTTTTTCATTTCTTTTGATTGTATAATCTTTTGTTCTGCATTTTCTATCTTACTTTTTAGTTCTATAACTTTCCATGCATTTTTTTCTTTTGCAAGACCTTTTTTCCACTTTCTGATTTTTCTGGAACAAGATCCTTCTGTCTCTTGGTATGCATGAATGATGTTTACTTTTCTTCTTCGGTATATAATTATCCACTATTTTCTCCAATATTTATATAATATCTCCGTATTTACCCTTATGTCATCACTTACGAAAATATTATCCCAATCTTTGTTTAATTCTTCATTAATTTCTGACCATTTTTATATTTTTACTGTAGAAGTTGTATTTTCCATATCCTTCCCACTTTTTCATTTCTTGCTTATCTCTATTTTCACTTGCTTTGGAATGAACTGTTAATTCTATGACATTATGATCTGAAATACTCCCATTATAAACTATTATTTCTTTAACATAATTCATCTCGTTCACAAATACTAGGTCTAAAGTATTTTCCTTTCTTGTTGGCAGGTGATTTATTTGTTGAATGTTGTATTCTAGTAGCATATCTAATAGCTTTTCAAATTGCCTCTTATCTTCTGCACTACTATTACTCTCTTTTTATATGTATAAGTACAACCACAGTCTCCTATTCGTTTCTTTCCATTCTACGAAAGGAAAGTTGAAGTCACCAGATAGGAGAATAGTCCAGTCCTTGTGATTTCTACATATATCATCAATTTTCAATTATTAAGTAAACTCTTTAGTATTAGGAGTCTATATATTACTATGTTCATCATTTTTTCAGATTCAAATTCTACCGCTATTAGTTTCACATTCTGAGTTACTATATTTCTCATATATTATTTTCCTTGTTTTTTGTCTTTCCCATATATTGCGGTTCCCCCTTGATTCCTATTTTTTCTATCTGATCTATAAGTTTGGAACCCTTTTATTTGATCATCATTCCCAGTCTCTTGGAATACCAGTTTCACTTATATTCATTAGATCTATTTTCTTTTCATTTTGGGTTAGTTCTTCTAAGTACTCTATTTTTCTTTTTGAGTTACTCGTAACTAAACCCTGCGCATTCATCACTATGATGGTTTGCGTGTTTTCTCCTTCATTTTAATATTGGTAGTATAAGGATTTTCCCATGTCTCTTTCCTGTTCTGGTATGTTGTTCTTTTTTTCATTTCCAGAAATTCTGACATTAAAAAATCCAACTTTTCCATAATATTTGATCTTCCTTCATCATAATTATTCATTTTGTGTCTGAATCTGCAATTTTCTCCCGTTTCTGCAATATCCTCTTGCATAATAAATACAGTTATTATCTCTTGAGTAGTATTTCGGAGCTGATGCTTTGAAATTTTTTGCTGACACCTCTGCATATCTCATGGTGGTTTGCTTTTCTCTTTTACCTGATATTCTTGATTTCTCTCTTTATTTGTTTCTTTCTTATTTTGGATTTTATTACTTGGTTGGTTATTATTTGATTATGATTCAATGGCTACAGGGTGCATATATTTGCATTTTTGTCGAACTACATCCCTTTTCCTTCTTTTAGGTTTTTACATATTTTTGGATGCAGATCTCTGCAATCATCCCCATAGCCATCTAAGTATGCACATTTACCATATATTTCATAGTTTTGACATACCTTAGGATGTTTGTAGTAACATCTTTCTCCAAATCTGCAATTCCCTCTTTTCAAAAGGTTGCAGATTTTGTCTTTCTTGTCTATTTTTTCCTCTTTCCCGTCATTGTGTAGATCTGGGTAGCCTCTTCGGGATTTGCTTTTCTGTTGTCATATCGTAATTTATTTCTTCGTAGGTATGCTGCTTTATTGCCTCATATGTAGTATCAATGAGTATCTCTGCATCCATACTTTTATCTTGTTCTTTGTTTTCCTTCCTTATTTTTTTTCTGTCATTTCATTTTTGTTTACTTCTCTTCCGTTTTCCTCTTCTTCTTTTTCTTCTTCTTCTTCCTCTTCCTCTTCTTCTTCATCCTCAACTATTTGTACATTCAATCTTGATTTAATAACATTGTCTATCCCTGATAGACATGGTTTGAACAAAAAATTCTTGTATCTTCTCTCAAATCTTGCATTACCTCAGCACACTGTGGATGGGTCGGGAATGTTGCATGCAGCACATTTTCTGATTAGGTTTTGTGGATTGACTATGCTATACCAAACCTTACACAGTTTGCATGCTTTTGGCATTCTTTTCCTAATGCATCAATTAGGATATTCACAAGATTCACCTTATTCATTTTCTTTGTCGGAATATGTTTGGTTTTATGTATATTTTCTTTATGAGTCTCTTGACCACTTGGATTTTATTTGGAACTTCTTCAATTATTTTCAAGATGTTTTTCATTAGATTTGTTCCAGTTTGAAGGATTATATCCTTTCTAATATATCTATGAATGGCGTTTTGTATCTTTTTGGTTAGGACTGTTTGCTGATTTCATAGATGAGAATGCCAGTTTCCCTTCCTGCTACCTCATCGTATTGCGAAATCTGCCAAGCAAGCTAAATTACGCCACCTTTTCCCACCCGCGTTGGAACTTACTGCCATCTTGTTCTGATTTCAGTATTACACTTGTTAAACTAACTTAGAAGACGCTTTAATCCTACTATTTTCACACTAATCTTATCACCGATAGTTCACGAACACTTCTAGATATTTTCTCAAATTCTAGTCGTATGTTAAACTTTGTGATATCTGTTGATTAATCTCCGACTTCACGCGGTACGTCTCACCAAGCAAGATGGCTACTACGAGAGAGAGAGAGAGAGAGAGAGAGAGAAAGAGTGAGAGAGAGAGAGAGAGAGAGAGACCTTACTCTTAAGATTCTTTACGACGTGATCATAACTGAGTCGTCGCTTCATATTTATAAAAAAATGTCTTCACAAAAACAAAAACAAAAATCTGAGCATAGTGCGAGTGTTTCGTGGGGTCCCTCCTCGAGCGAAGGCTTTTTTTTCTTTTTTTTCTTTTACTAACTCGAAACTCTTCGTCCAACTGAGAAGTCGACCCTTGAGAAAATGAAAGGCTTGCTTGCGTCACAACATTGCTTTTTAAACCGTCCACCTTCTCGCTATACGGCTTTGATAATATTTCGTGTTACCGGAACGTTGCATTGCTAGTGTTTCGTCTCTTTAACAGTGTGTTCAAAGCTCCATGTCATGTATTTGTGAGTAAATTCATAGCATAGATTCATACATGCACACACACACACACACACACACACATATATATATATATATATATATATATATATATATATATATATATATATATATATATATACTATATAATATATATATATATATATATATATATATATATATATATATATATATATATATATATATATATATATATATAATATATATATATATATATATATAATATATATATATATATATATATATATATATATATATATATATATATATATATGTATATATATATATATTATATATATATATATATATATATATATATATATATATATATACATATATATATATATATATATATATATATATATATATATATAATATATATATACGTATATAATATAGTCCTACATGAAATTCATAAACAATGGCAAATACTCGCTATTCACAAACATTCATCCAATACATTTTTATATATATTGTATTTGAGCTTCCTAAACAACAGATTTTACTCGCTATTCAAAAAAACATTCTTACAATACATTTGTATCACAAACAACAAGAACTAAATGATCTCGTACTTATATAAAAGACCATTCTATCGCCCTTTTATCTCTTCCATGAAGAAAACAAGCTATAGATATCACTTTAAACATAACATAACGATGCAGAGTTACATAACCATTTCGGTGCTAGATGAATATTTTAATGCCTATTTTGACGGACCCCTCCCGTCTCTTCAATCCCACGCAGATAACGACATACGGAATATATGGTGTACAATTACCGAGGGCATGAATATACATCTCTCCTCCTCGCTTCAAGAGACATAGAAATAATTCTTGTCCCAAAGGTGGCCCAAGGATTTTGAGACGGAACCGAGTTAATGGAAGATAGGGGGAAGAATGTTCTGCACTCATGAATTGCAAACTTTGCTCTCGCTCGTAAGAGAGTGAGATAATGAATCGAGTTGACGTCGACTGGTTCGTGTTACTTGATGATGTTAATGGTTTAGAGCGAGAGGTAAGAGTATACAAGGTCGTCTGTTAGAGTTCACAACTGGAATACGAGATCTTTTGGAATTGTAATCGATTCCTTTTGATCTACTTCGTCCTGTTCGTCATTGTTATTATTGTTGATATTATTATTATTATTATTATTATTATTATTATTATTATTATTATTATTATTATTATTATTATTATTATTATTATTATTATTATTATTCTTTTGACCAATTTATATTTATTCACATACAACCTATTCGTTTTCCTTTCTGTTTTGTAGTAATTGATGTGCCATGTTCTAACCGACGTTTTTACTTATATTCTTAAATATTTACAGTATTTTGGTTCATTATTTTGGTTATTTTTGTCTTGCCAAAAAATATGATCTTTTGTATAAACAAATACACATTTTTCTTCTTATCAGTTTTGCCGTGATTTTACTTTTGTATAAGATACTAGAAATTTCTTATGATAACTGGTTTGCACACCTCAGAGATGCGTGGCCTATACAAAACAAGTTAAAAATGTGCCGAAGTTTCTTCGGCGCAATCGAGTTTCCTGTACAGCATATAATTAAGACCACCGAAAATAAACCCATCTTTGGTGGTCTCGGTATAATGATGTATATAAGTTTAACCACGGCCCGGTGGTGGCCTGTCCTATATAGCTGCCAGACGCACGATTTTGTCTAACTTTAACATCATATAAAAAAACTACTGAAACTAGAGGGCTGCAATTTGGCATGTTTGATGACTGGAGGGCGGATAATCAATATACCAATTTGCAGTCCTCTAGCCTCAGTAGTTTCTAAGATCTGAGGGCCAACAGATAAGCACGGACGGACAGTCAAAGCCATCTAAATAATTTACTTAAACAGAAAACTAAAAACTAATTGCGAGTTAAATGCATCGATTTCCTAATTAAAATTAAGTAAACTTTAAAAGCTTAGCTTCGTATATCCAGAACCTTTCCACTAAGGACGCCTGTTCTAACGAAGTACGAGATACGGCCGTTCATGATTTATGGGAATTAAAAATGCAAAACACTTTTACATAAATATTCAGGATCCCGTTTGTGTTTGCAATCTTCACCACGACCTGAATCTCTTGCTTCAATTGTCATTCAAGTTACCTCGTTTGAACGACTGCAGTTAATGTTAAATGGGTTATTATTAACAAAATTAAGATATTTGAATTTTTAGGATATTAGGGAATCAATGGTGAAAATATTATAAGCCTCTTGTGTAATAAAATGCTTTATAATCCTGCAGAAAAATAAGAATGAAATATCTTTGGCTAGGTATGAAATACCCAAGGATTAAAGATTTATTAAATGAAATAACACCTATATATATATATATATATATATATATATATATATATATATATATATATATATATATATCTATATATATATATATATATATATATATATATATACACATATATATATCACGAAGGAAGTAATAGGGAAAGGCATCCTCATCTTCAACAGTTTATTTCAATACCGACGTTACGCGACGAATTCTAAGTCGCATTTTCAAGGCTAAAAATATATAAAATTTGCGAACATTAATACTCAATTTGATTTCAATTTATATTACAAATGTAATGGTAACAGCTCTCAATAAAGTAAAAAGTTAAAATTCAACAGCACCTTCAAAGCCAAACAAATTACAAGTACAGGACTTCACTAAAATCTTAAAACACCTACCAATACAAGAGAAAGAGTAAGACTAAAAAAAAAAATAAGTAAAAACAGAGTGAGGCAAACCAGCTGCCCAAACTACGCTATGAACAATTTTACAGAGGATGTTTGTATGTTTAACGACGGTACAGTCTTTTTTTTAATAATTATAGATTCTAAAATAGTCAGGTTGTTGTTGTTCCACAGTTGGCCCTAGATAGAAAAATCCTTGATGTCAATATATGTTTTACATGTTTTTGAATGATTACGTATATTAGATTGTTCCGGATTAGATAACCTACTAGCTGTTGTATGGCTTATGCCCCTGTGGGAATCTATTCGAACCTTCAACAGCCTCTTCGTGCATCCCACGTATGTCCCGTGATCACATCTCGGGCAAGTGTATTTATGGGGATAATTTTCAACTCCACAGTCGGAAACCTCTTTTGAATAATGGATATGCATTCTCTCCTGAAGGTATCATCAAGCAAGAAAGGGTAACTTGCAAACATCTTCAGTCTCGGTACAGTAGATACAGGTGTTGAATGCACCATTTTTTCCATTAGTAGTTTGTTTAGGGATCTAAAAAAAGTCCTGAAGGAAAACAATTATTATTATAATATCTCACCAGAAAGGATAATTCGTCGGGAAAGCTCATCCAGTTTGATGAGTGAGTATAAGCTCTATGGAGGAGGGTTAAAATAGAGTTCTTTTTAAGATTAAAGAAACGCGAACTATAAAAATTCATTCACAAACCAGTAAATGTGTTTTTTCTATACACACCTGTGTAAAAGCCTGATTCACCTATTATCCTAATTCCTTGTATACCCGTCCGATTCTGCATAAACTGCATAAACGATGGCAAAAGTTTGACTTAATTTTGAGTTAACTTAGATTTTTCCTCGTTGCTCGAGTTTTCTCGGCCAAGACTAAGACAGGAAATGGCTGATCATTAAGAAAGGAAGTAGTTTGTTCTCAAAAAATAATATGTAATTAGATTTAATGAAGGTATCCTGAAAATTTGCGGGCATTAGGAGCAAAATTATCACTTAAGCGTAATTAGTTTTGCAGTCTTACTCGATTTGTCTAATTACGATGCAAGATCTCAGGCAAATACGTTCCAAGATTTCCAGTCTATTTAGGAATGTTAGAACACATTCTTGCGGCTTGGTTGATCATAATTAAACAGATAGTGAGAGATTTTAAAATATATATAATATATATTAGTCACTTTTCCTTCTACCTGCCAAACATTCCATTAAACTTAATA
>NC_087209.1:45064057-45066557 GCF_015104395.2 Macrobrachium nipponense | reverse complement strand
CATAAAGTGGCCAACGTATAGAGAGAAAATACCATATTTCAGAAACTGCTTAGGAGAGAGACAGCAGTCTCTGGAATATAGTATTTCCTCCCTATAATATATATATATATATATATATATATATATATATATATATATATATATATATATATATATATATATATATATATCTATATATAATATATATATATATATATATAATATATATATATATATATATAACATACTTACATACATACATGCATTAGCTACTCATTTCATAAGGAGAATGACATTCGTACGAAAATGCAAAATATAAAAACAATAAAAAATACAGCTGCGACCCATAGAAAGTCACTCGCTAAACACTTGTCGTGTTTATAGCTAAGTTTACTCTTAGCTATAAACACGACAGTTTGTATAATACTTTCACATACCAAACCTCATCAATCTTCTCAGAAAAGATCTTCTCCTTCCCTAAGGACAAAATACAACGTGAGAATGAAAAGGTTGGGAAGAGAATGCGCGACTTTTTCCAATCCTTTGGATTCTTGATGTCTTCCTGGTATTGACAAAGTCGTTAAAAAGTATGGAAGGGTGGGTGATAACAGTGGGAGCTAGGGGGTCAGGCACGATAATGGTATGAGGGAGAGAGAGAGAGAGAGAGAGAGAGAGAGAGAGAGAGAGAGAGCATAACTGTTTCTCTCTTTTACTATTAGAATTCAAAATAATAAATCATCTTGGTCAATTTCCTTTTAGAAAAAAATAGTAGCATCCGTCTTTTAACTTAGAGAGAGAGAGAGAGAGAGAGAGAGAGAGAGAGAGAGAGAGATTCTGCTTCTCTCTTTTGCTATTAGAATAATAGAGTATTTGTATCCGAAATAGTAGCTCAGACTAATAATTCAACTTGAGCAATTTCATTTTAAGAATTATAGCATCCTAACTACACACACACACACACACAGAGAGAGAGAGAGAGAGAGAGAGAGAGAGAGAGAGAGAGAGGCCCTACTCATGTTCAATGCACAACAAAATGACTCACAACGCACAATATTAATACCTCCTTCTTTTATTCAAGTTTCTTTTCATAACAAGTGTCGTTTTCTGACCCGCATTCAAATACTTCATTATTCTTCTCAGGAAGGAAGTATAATGAAGTATTCTTATTCAACATTCTTTACATTCATGTTTTCCTCATTCTTAAAGTCAATGAGAACAGCCACCAGGTATTGGATATAATATTTCATTCCCACTCTGTGTGTCTTTAGCTACATTTAATGTAGTAATTGTAAAAATTAATATGTTGAAATTATGATATAACATGGTTTCAAGTGTTGTAATTTAGATGTATTTTTTTGTTCTAAAGTTTATATATGTATTTTGACGTATACTTCTTTCGACTATATTCAAGAGTTTTTAATTTTGATAACTGCATATGCATTGGTCAATAATCTTATATCGATTAATCTATCTACTTATATACACTATGATTTCTAAAGATTTGCATCTACATTTTGATGTATACTTTTTTGCACTATATTCAAGAGCTTGTAATTTTAATAATTGTATATTTTGTGGTCAATAAATTTCTGTCTATCTAGCGATCTATCTAGGTACATACATTATGATTGTTGCGTCCACAATCAATCTACGAATATGTAATTCCTAGGAAACAGTATAAAACCTGTGAGCTTCAGCATAACAATTACAGTTCAGCTTCCTTGAGTACGATGAAAATGGTTTTAAAGTTAACAACATTAAATTTACTCTCAAATTTTGAACAAAATGAAGGAAAACGTATTCGTTATTTGGACTTCACTTACTAGACATGTATTCGTTATTTGGACTTCACTTACTAGACATAACTAAATATTCACTCCTAGGTACGATTATGACCTAACATACTCGTGCTGTTTTTTTTTTTTATTTTTTTTTTGCGGATATATATTATTGTCCACTAACAAAGAGGATGGGCTCATTGCCCAATAATTCCTTTAAGGCCTATTATTATTTAGTTAGGTTTAATCAAATGGTATTTATGTCGATTTGTAATAACTACTTAGGTAAGTATCTTTTTTACTTCATATCTCCAAGCTCATTTCAGTTTTTTATATAGTTTTCAATATCGTAGTGGGCTTTATAAAAAAAATTCATAATAAGAGCATAACAAAATATTTTTTTCACCAATCACTTTCGTTGGATTCTAAGTTAATGCAAGTGTATTTTTTTTACTGATATTTCAAGCTTCCTATCATTTTTAATATGAACTATTTCCAGCTAAATGCAATGATAATTGCGACGAAAACAATAACTTTATTTTATAATCGCAAGAAAAAGATTAATTCTTATTCCGATAAAAATGAATGTTTTTCTGTAAGTAAGTATTGGCATGTAAGACAAATAAAATAGAGCTCAAGCCTTAAGTAACTTACGTTTCTCTCTCTCTCTCTCTCTCTCTCTCTCTCTCTCTCTCTCTCTCTCTCTCTGAGGATGATTGCAGAGATCTACATCCAAAAATATG
>NC_087209.1:45057419-45063557 GCF_015104395.2 Macrobrachium nipponense | reverse complement strand
TAGAAAAGCTTCGTAATATTCAACCACACAACCGGACGTAAATACATCGTTTACGTAAAAGTAACTGAATGATTTGGAGAGATATTCAAAAGGAAGCTGTCTATTTCACAAAGTGGAAACCGATTTTAATATTGCTACATTCTTTTGATACTGAACCAGCGTTCAGCCATAGTCATACAGTAGTGTAGGTTAATCTCGCTCTTATGATGGTATTGCATATTCATGAATACAGTAAAGCATAAAGCAACGGATGTATATTATTATTAATTATCAATTGCTGTTCAACGGATAACTAAATTGATTCTGCTCTCAGCTGTATCGATATTCTTTCTCTCTCTCTCCTTTTGTTACCGAACTTCGTCCAAGTTTGTCTACCTCACACTGAGGGACCTGGGGCAACCCGAACGAGCCATAAGAATATGGTGGCTATCTCTCTCTCTCTCTCTCTCTCTCTCTCTTCCTTACAACCTTGCTCCTTACTTTTTATCAAACTTTCTCAGACCCTTCCCACAACCCCCTACCCCTTCCCCCCATCTCTCTCTCTAGTTAATGTCAGTTCATCGCCGCCATCTTAAGATTATTGCTGGTCTCCTTAGCTGAATGGCACTTTGTCGGTTGAGTACCATATTCTAGGGGAGTCGAGAGTTAGGAAACATCTTGAAGTACCTGGATGAAGAGGGTAATTACCATCTTTCCAGAGTTCCCGGAAGAGATTCTGTCCCCAAATCAAGTTGCATTCTTGTTTCCAGGTTCTAGAATATATTGCTTTTCTCCAAAAAGATTATTCATTTATTTTTGGCTTCATTTGATTTCATCTTAAATGTTAAGTGTTTATCACAGATTCATAAAAGAATTGGTATATTTGACCGAGAATAATCATAATTTTTTACCTTAATTTTGTTTCTTAGCTTTTTATATTTGCCTTAGAGATTCTAAGAATCACTGACAGTTCTCTCTCTCTCTCTCTCTCTCTCTCTCTCTCTCTCTCTCTCTCTCTCTCTCTCTCTGTCTAATTTTAAACTGAAATATTATTTAATCTCTCTCTCTCTCTCTCTCTCTCTCTCTCTCTCTCTCTCTCTCTCTCTTCTCTGTCTGTCTAATTTTAAGTTGAAATAAGATTTAAGCTATGTACGATTGCTCACAAACGCATGCGCGGACATAAATACGTGGAAACGCATACGTACATACAGACACAAACACGCACATACACACATACTTTCACACACGTCCACGAGCGTCGAAGTCTCTCTCGCCAGATGTGTTTCCCCAAGTAATAATTCGCATCTGATTTCCGCCAGGTCTCCCCAAGAGACAAATGAGGCGATGGAAACTTTCCGTCTTAGGGGAGTTCTGTCCTCAAATGATACCTATCTGAAAGGATGATGATGTCAGGAATGGAAAGAGGACCTTTATTTTTCTGTATTAAGCTTTAGTCGAAGAAACAAAACGCAAGTTCCTTCGACAAGAAGGATAAAGTCAGTACCAAACGTTTTCTCCTTTTATTTCTCCTTTTTGTGCCCCAACTATGCCTGAATAAAGACGAAGGCTCTTGGTACTGACCTCCTGCCTATCATTTCGCTGTAGTATTCGCATATATATATATATATATATATATATATATATATATATATATATATATATATATACATATATATATATATATATATGTATGATATATAGATATATATATATATATAATATATATATATATATATATATATATATATATATATGTATGTATGTAGTATGTATACATACGCACACACACACACATATAATAATAATATATATACGATATATATATATATATATATATATATATATATATATATATATATATATATGTATATATATATATATATATATATATATATATATATATATATATATATATATATATATATATATATATATATATATATATATATATATATATATATAAGATATATATATATATATATATATATATATATATATATATATATATATATATATATATATATATATATATATGCTATGTATGTATATGTATACATAACGCACACACACACATATAATATATATAGATATATATATATATATATCATATATATATATATATATATATCTATATATATGTATATACTGTATATATATATATATATATATATACTACATATATATATATATATATTATATATATATATATGTATATATATATATATATATATATATATATATATATATATATATATATATATATATATATCTATATATATATATATACACATATATATCAGTCGATGCAGGGTGAAGGACAGTCCTTTATTCCCATTATATGTACTTTTATTCTCGCGACGTTTCAAGACATAAAAGTCCCATTATCAAGCTAAAAAAAAAGATAAAAGAAAATTTAAAATCACAAACTTGGAATACATACTAAAAGTTTAAAAAGTTTACAAATATAAAAAACAAGTACAAGAGTAGGGAGGAGTCAATACCATAAGGTGCTGAAAGCACAGACCGAGTGACAATTCGGGCCGGGTCAGCTTCGACCTCAACTCACGAGAGATACAGAGGTGTTGAGGAAGACTGGGTGTTTCTAAAATAGCTAAATGCTGTTCGTTAGGGGATTGGCCTATAATTTTAAAATCTTCTTAATTCAAGTCATGTTTACATTTCTTTGTATGCTCGCGTGTACATGAAAACTCAGGATTAGTTAATTTGACACCTGTTCTATAACTAACGCCTCGATGAGAGTCTAATCTCACTTTGAGTAACCTCCGTGTGGAGCCGACGTACTTCCCTAGATTACATCTAGGGCAATTAAATAGATATACGACTCCTGAGGTCATCAGTGGATTGAGTTTCTCCTTGTGTTTAAACAGAGATCTGATATTCATTGGGTTGCAAGGTATGAGTTTTAATTCAATTGCAGGAAAAAACTTTCTATTGACAGTTTCAATTCATGGTAGAAATTTTTGATATGAATAAATGGGACACTTGCAAACAGTCATAATTTTGGCACTCTTGGCATTTTAATTTTAGGATGGAAGATATTGTTCAAGAATTTGTACAGGTGTTTATAAAAAGTTTCGCTGGAAAGCAATTGTCGGTGAAATATTGGTGGAGATAGGTTATTTCATTGTGAAAATGATTCCAGTTAGACGTTATGTTAAAAGCCCTATGAAAGAGGGTAGACATGGAGTTTAGTTTAAAATTATAAAAACAGTTGCTATAAAAATTCGTTCCCAGGCCGGTCAACGTTTCCTTTCTAAAAACCGTGGTGTTAGAATGATCATCATATCTAAAAACGGTTACATCCAAAAATGGCAGTTTATTTTCCTTTTCATATTCAATTGTGAAATTAACGTTAGGATGTATTTCATTGGTAATCAAGAAATTTGTCAGCCTGATCTTTATCTCTGAACAATAAGAAGGTATCATCAACATACCTATTATAAAATAATGGATGGTAGGCCAGAGGGCAGTTGTCCAGTATGCGTTCCTCCATGGAGCGCATAAAAATGTTTGCACAGGTGGGACCCAAAGGGGATTCCATCGCCATACCATCAACCTGAATGTAGGCTTTGCCATTAAAAACAAAGGCTGTATCGTGCACAGCGAGCTCGAGCAATTTTCTAAAATCCGTAAGGTTAAAATGATTAAAAGTGGCATCTGGGTCAGTAAAAATACGGCTAACAATAATATCAATGGTTTCTTCTACCGGTACATTAGTACAAAGAGACTCCACATCCATGCTAACCATAAATAAGTCTGAATCCTGGGGTAAGATTTTTTCTTTAAAAGTTCTGAATTCTTACAACTCTAGATATTGGTAGTTAAAGGCGCTAGGAGAGGCACAAGAAATTTGGCAAATTTGTAATTAGAAGTGGTATAGGAGGTGAGAATAGGCCTCATTGGTATACCTTCTTTATGGATTTTAGGTAACCCATACATCACCCCATATGAGGCACCTGTGCTAAATAATGAAGTATAAGTATTTTCACTAATGATTTGCGAGTCTTTAAGGTATTTCAAAAAACGGTTGATTCGGTCTTCTATCTCAAAGATAGCAGAATATTGAGGTTCTCCTGTCTTTTTGAATTTTGATTCATCTCACAAGATATTTTCCATGTATTCGTTTTTATTTAGTATTACAGTACCTTTTCCCTTGTCAGGTTTTGTTATTGTTAGGTCTTTTCGTTTCCCAAGTTCTTTAAGAATATTCAAGTCGTTCTTAGAAAAGAATGGAGTCCAACGAGCAGTTAAATTGTTAAAAGTTTTCTGAGCTATACCTTGTAGTTGTGATCGAATTTTAGGTACATCTACATCGAGGCGGAGGTTAAGAAGTCTAGCAAATAATGATTCCATAGATCCAAAGAATTGGTTATATGAAGGTTTAAAGCAAGGTAGGAAAAATCCAATCCTAAAGAAAGCAGAAACTCTTCTCTCTTAGATAATTTGTAATTTGACACATTTAACACAGTTTTATTATTGTTCGAAAAAGAATGGAAAGGTGGGTGTTAATAGTGGGAGTTGGGGAGACAGGCTCGATAATGGTATGAGGATGAGAGAGAGAGAGAGAGAGAGAGAGAGAGAGAGAGAGAGAGAGAGAGAGAGGTTGCTCAAAAAGACTTTTGTCTTTACGGATAGAAAAGAGCAAATCAATAGATAAATTAGGTGATCTGTTTCATTTGAAACTAGGGTCGCATTCGTCTGATTTGGCGAGAGAGAGGAGACGAGAGAGAGAGAGAGAGAGAGAGAGAGAGAGAGAGAGAGAGAGAGAGAGAGAGAGAGAGCATAACCGTTTCTCTCTTGTACTATTAGAACTCCAAATAATCAATTAGCATGGTCAATTTCATTTTAGAAAAAATAGTGGCCTCCGTCTCTTAACTGAGAGAGAGAGAGAGAGAGAGAGAGAGAGAGAGAGAGAGAGAGAGAGAGAGAGAGAGAGCATATCTGTTTTTCTCTTGTACTATTAGAACTCCAAATAATAAATAAACTTGGTCAATTTCATTTAAGAGAAAATAGTGGCCTCCGTCTCTTAACTGAGAGAGAGAGAGAGAGAGAGAGAGAGAGAGAGAGAGAGAGAGAGAGAGAGAGAGAGAGAGAGGCCCTACTCATGCTCAACACAAAACAACAATGACTCCCAACGAACAATGATATTAAAACCTCCTTCTTTTATTCAAATTTTTTTATAACAAGAGTCGTTTTCTGACCCGCATTCAAATACTTCATTATTCTTCCCAGGAAGAAAGTATAATGAAGTATTCTTATTCAACATTCTTTACATTCCTGTTTCCTCATTCTTAAAGTGACGGAGAACAGCCACCAGGCATTGGATTTAATATTTCACTCCCACTCTGTGTGTCTTTAGCTGCATTTAAGGTAGTAATTGTAAAAATTAATATGCTGAAAATATGATATAACATGGTTTCAAGTGTTGTAGTTTAGATGTGTTATTTATTCTGTAGATTTATATGTACATTTTGATGTATACTTTTTTGGACTAAGTTCAAGAGCTTATAATTTTGATAATTATATATGCATTAATCTATCTACTTATATGCAGTATGATTTCTAAAGATTTATATCTACATTTTGATGTATACTTTTTTGGACTATGTTCAAGAGCTTGTAATTTTAATAATTGTAGATGTTGTGGTCGATACACTTCTATCTATTGATCGATCTACGTATATGCAGTATTTTTGTTACATCCACAATCAATTAACGAATATGTAATTCCTCGAAAACAGTATAAATCCTGCGAGCTTGAGCATGCCAATTTCCGTCACAACATTCTCGGTTAAAAGAATAAATCCACGAAGTTTTATTTGACCTCAGATTCCATGAATATGATGAAAATGGTTTTTAAAGTTAACAACATTATATTTACTCTCAGATTCTGTCTTATTCGTTATTTGGGCTTCACTAACAAGACATAAATAAATATTCACTTCTAGGCAGGATTATGACGTAATATACTCGTGCTGGTTTTTTTTAATATGCGGATATGTATTATTGTCCACAAACAAAGAGGATGGGCTCATTGCCCAATAATTCTTTAACGGGCTATTATTATTTAGTGAGGTTTAAGCAGATGGTATTTATGTCGATGTGTGATAACTGCTTATGTAAGTATGCTTTTCACTT
>NC_087209.1:45034919-45052419 GCF_015104395.2 Macrobrachium nipponense | reverse complement strand
GTATATGTACTTGCACTCTGTCAATGTGTTTTGTACTTTTGGCTAGCTCATCAGCCCTCTCATTGCCTGGAATTCCTATGTGACTGGGTATCCAGTTTAAGGTGACAGGTCTTCCTCTTTCGCTGTGCTGGTGTAGCAGTGTTTTAATTCCAGCCAGCAGTGCCTTATTTTCTTTAATTTTCTGTTGTTGCAGGGCTTGCATTGAGGACTTTGAGTCTGTGTGGATGATTACAGGCCCTGCTTCATTCTCCAGTGAGTACAGCAGTGCCTGTCTTATTGCTGTTAACTCTGTCTGCCATAGTGGAGGCGTGGTTGGAGGTCCTCCAGCAGGCTGTGAAGTTTCTTGAATATACTGCAGCTCCCGTAGTTTGATTCTCAGATCTACAGTGCCATCAGTTGTAGTAGTTTGTGCCCCTATGGTCTCAGTGTTTTCTGATTGCTTCATAGGTGCTGCGCTCTTAGCTCTTCTCCTGTGCAGTTTCTCTTTTGCTCTTTGGCAGGCTTGTGTATTTGTATATTGTAAGTGTCCTTTTCTTCCCGGGGGTGGTAGTTGTTGTGTGCCCTGTGTTGTTTGTCTGGACCTAGTTGAACAGCAGTGTTTCTGCCATGCCTAGACTTTTGATGTTGTCACTTTGGTCCTTACCATAGGAACTCGAAGTTTGAATCTGTGGGTGTTTGGCAAGTTCCTCTCTTGCTCTTTTCTTAGAGATGGAGTCTCTTTCTGAGAGGAACATCTTGGACCATTGTGCTTACATTTCGCTGTGCAATCCTATCCTCTAGCTTTGGCAGGTTAGTTTCAAGCCTGAGGTTGCACAGTCTTGTCCATGTAGGTGCTCCTAGCATGAGTCTCATTGCATTGTTTTTGAATGACCTCCAGTGATTCTTTCTGAGCCTCTGTCAGCCTTATCAGAGTGGGGGCAGCATAGTCCACCAATGTTCTGGTGCAGGCTAGGTAGTACTTCCTTTGTATGTGTTCATTTGCTCCTTCCTTCAGGGATGACATGTATCTCATGGCAGCAAGTCTTGCATTTGCTCTTTCTCTCAAGTACTTGATTTCTTCCTTGAAAGTTAGCGGCTGATCTATGACAACTCCTAGGTACATGGAGCTGTCTACCCATTCTATGCTCAGCTCCTATTGTTAGTGGTTGCAGCGGTCTGTGGGCTGGTTATTGTCATGGCCTTTGTTTTATTTATGTTTTTCTTTAGGCCTAGCTCATTTGATTTATTGTTGATGTCATGAGTGCCCTTTGCATTCTGGGTACTCCAACAGCTCCTCTTGCTACTACACACACATCATCGGCATAGATGAAGATTTTCTACGCCTTCTGGAAGCTGCAGGGAGGCTATATTCTCCATTAGTATATTAAATAAAATCGTGGTGTTGCGAGCTCTCCAGTACGGTCAGAGCACTTCTCCGTAGGTCGAGTTTTTATTGGTTCCCGGGAAGGTGACTCATACGGCGGGCGTTGACGAGTCTTGCAGACCTTCTAAGGTAGGGGGTATCACCAGGAGCCTCTTGATTGGCTTCTACCTGCGTGACGTCACCCCTGGTATTATTCTCATGTCCGGTGTTCGTTCCATGCGCGCTGGTACTTTCGTTAGGGGAGAGGGGTGTGGTCCTCCTCACACACGTCGGTATCAGGAATGCTCTTGGGTGGTTAATTGAGAGGCTTTTCCTTTCCTCGAGGATGAGCAGCGCTTCTAGGAGACGCAGACGTCGTAGGTCAGGTGCTCTCCCGATGATCTTAATATTCCTGACGATGTCATCTCTTGTGATGTTTCTGCGCTGTACGCAAGGGCGTGCTGCCTAATGGCGCCCTCCTGGGCGTGGCAGGAAATCCTTTTTGACAGGCGCATCGTCGTCATGCCGATGTAAATCCCAGGGCATCCTTGGGCGGGGCATACGTATCGGTAGACGACGTTGGACTGCTTCAGGGGGTCTCTGCCGGTGGGGGGGGAGGGGGTTGTTCTTCATCAGGAGGTCTTTCGTACGCCGATTCTTGTAGTAAATAATGAGGGACACTCTCTTTCCTTCCTCCATGGGGGGCGGACGTTGTTCCTCTATTATTTTCTTCATGGCTGCTTCTTCTTCCTTGTATTGGTGGTGCATGAAGGCTTTATAGAAAAGTGATTAGCCTCCGAATTTTTTTACCATGCCCTTTGGTGCGTTACTCGCCAGTAAGCAACAAACGAGAAAGCCGTCATCCGAAAGATACGCGAAGACTCTTTATAAGATTAATAGTGCTGAAGCAGCAGTCATTTTTAACAAACATGTGGCATACGAGAGGGTATCCTCCGAATTTTACCATGCCCTTTGGTTGCGTTACTCGCCAGTCTAAGCAACAACGAGAAAAGCCGTCATCAGAAAGATAGAGAAAGACTCTTATAAGATAATAGTGCTGAAGCAGCAGTCATTTTAACAAAAACATGTCTACGAGAGGGTCTCCTTCCGAAAATATACAAACATTCAGGCTGCACGACCCCACAGCAAGAAATGAAGAAAGGACCAGGGACTTCAGAACGTCCCTCCTACAGCGGCAACTACGGGGAGAAGACTGCCGATATGAAGACCCTGAAGGAGAAAACAACACCGCCTGCGAGAAGAATGGGCGGAAATACGTGCTGAAACTGTCCGCCTGATCCTCATGACAATACCAGACACGACACCCCTGCAAGAGACCCCACCACCAACCAAGACGACCGAGCGGAGGACCAGCGCGAGCCTCCCACCTACGAAGATATTAACGCGCGCCTGCCTACCTAAGCGAAGAAGACATGCGTAACCGGGATAGGGGCGTAACCCGCAAGCTTGTCGCCCTCAATGGCGGTAGCTACGCATTCAAGAAAAGACACAGAGGTATATCAACCTCACTCCATACCAGCCCACCCTTGAACAAAATGACATATTAAACTCGGACTAAACTACCACTTCATGTCAAAACCGAAGAAACACGAGAAACGCTGGAGATTGAGATGCTCCTCGACTCGAATCAGCAGTTGGAAGCAAAGAAGATCTACACAACGACGAACGCCCACTTCAACCTCTTCTGCTAGCAGAGCCCTTACGGACAGGGGGTCATACTCGAGCGGTATCTACACCAAAGAGGTGAAGGAGGCAGCCGCAGATCTGAAGAAGAAAAGAAGAAGACATCACCGTAAGGCGTGCAGACAAGGACAGCCGCGTTCGTGCTCATCAGCACTCGGAATACTTCGAGAAACTCGACGCCATCTTGTCTGATGTCTCTAAGTTCGAGAGACTTACGAAGAACCCTACGGAAGACATCAAACGCGACGCCAACCGGGTCATCGCAGCCGTGAATGCCGCTACGAATGCCACACACCTCCCCCCGCCCATCCAAGGTGACTGACAGCCTCAGGCTACCTATACGGGAACGTGAAGACCCACAAGGAAGGCAACCCCCTACGCCCGATCATCAGCCAAAGCCCGCACCCGACTTACGCTCTGGCCAAACGCCTTAATAAAATTCTGCACCCCCTATATCCCCTCCAGGTACTGCCTCACCTCATCGGTGGAATTTTTGGAGAAGATCTGCGACTCCCCCGGTGCGGGAACCATGGCGTCCTTAGACGTTGAGTCCCTATTCACCAACGTCCCAGTCGACTAGACAATAGGGATCATCATGGAGCGGGTATATAGGAATCCCGATATGAGACCCCCCTAACATCCCAGAAGACTCCTTAAGAAACACTGCTGGATATCTGTACGAAGAGAGCCCCTTTCACCACCCACCGAGGACAGATGTACCGCCAGAAGGATGGCATAGCGATGGGGTCCCCCTTAGGAGTCCTCTTCGCTAACTTCTACATGGGAGAAGTGGAAGAAAGGGTCTTCTCGCACAGATGTCCCCGCACATACGGACGCTACATCGATGACATCTTCGTGCAAGCGACTGCGAGGATGAGGTAGAAAAGCCCTTCGGCAGCAGTTCCTGCAGAACAGCGCACTCAACTTCACTGTCGAGTACAGCAGCAACGATCGGTCTCCTCCCGACGTCCTTGTCACGAAGACGAATCAGAAGTTGGCGACTACCGTTTACACCAAAGCTACGAACCTCGGACTTTGTCTGAATGGTGATAGCGAGTGTCCTGCGCGTTTCAAGACCACCACCGTCAGGGCCTTCGTCAGGAGGGCCCTCTCGCACTGTTCGACGTGCAGGACACACACCTCGAACTCGACCGAGCATCCAGATGCTAATTAACAATGGGTACTCGAACAAACTCGTAAACCGAGAAACTCGAGCCGCCTTGACAAGTGGTACATGACGGAGGAAGAGAGAAGGAACATTCCGCCCCCGGAGGATCACTTTTCTATAAAAGCCTTCATGCACCACCCCAATAAAGGAAGAAGAAGCAGCCATGAGGAACACGTCCGCCCCATGGAGGAAGGAAAGAGAGTGTCCCTCATTATTTACTACAAGAATCGGCGTACGAAAGACTCCTGATGAAGAACAACCCCTCCCCACCACGGCAGAAGACCCTCTGAGGCAGTCCAAACGTCGTCTACCGATACGTATGCCCCGCCCAAGGATGCCCTGGGATTTACATCGGCATGACGACGATGCGCCTGTCAAAAAGGATTTCCTGCCACGCCCACCGGAGGGGCGCCCATTAGGCAGCACGACCCTTGCAGTACACCGCAGAAACATCATGAGAGATGACATCGTCAGGAATATTAAGATCATCGGAGAGCACCTGACCCACGACGTCTGCGTCTCCTAGAAGCGCTGCTCATCCTCAAGGAAAAGCCTCCCCATCAATACCACCAAGAAGCGTTCCTGATACCGACGTGTTGTGGAGGAGGACACACCCCTCTCCCCTAACGAAAGTACCAGCGCCCATGAAACGAACACCGGACATGAGAATAATACCAGGGGTGACGTCACGCGAAGGTAGAAGCCAATCAAGAGGCTCCCGGTGATACCCCCTACCTGAGAAGGTCTGCAAGACTCGTCAACGCCCGCCGTATGAGTCACCTTCCCGGGAACCAATAAAAACTCGACCTACCGGAGAAGTGCTCTGACCATACTGAGAGCTCGCAACACCACGATAAAAGGAGGACTCGCCACTAGAATTCAGTCCCTCAGCAGTTATCGCTTGATAATGTCCTGTCGATCAGGAGGAAACGTCGCGTTAGAGAGAGAGAGAGAGAGAGAGAGAGAATTGTATAAGCAATAATAAATCAAATGACTCAACCGAATTTTACCATGCCCTTTGGTGCGTTGCTCGCCAGTCTAAGCAACAACGAGAAAGCCGTCATCAGAAAGATAGAGAAGACTCTTATAAGATTAATAGTGCTGAAGCAGCAGTCATTTTTAACAAAACATGTCTACGAGAGGGTCTCCTTCCGAAACTTATACAAACAACATCAGGCTGCACGACCCCACAGCAAGAAATGAAGAAAGGACCAGGGACTTCAGAACGTCCCTCCTACAGCGGCAACTACGGGAGAAGACTTGCCGATATGAAGACCCTAGAATAGGAATCAGGAACATCACCGCCTGCGAGAAGAATGGGTGGAAATACGTTGCTGAAGCTGTCCGCCCTGATCCTGATGACAATACCAGAACACGACACCCCTGCAAGAGACCACCACCACCAAACCAGACGACCGAGCGGAGGACCAGCGCGAGCCTCCCACCTACGAAGATATTAACGCGCGCCTTGCCTACCTAAGCGAAGAAGACATGCGTAACCGGGTTAGGTGCGTAACCCACAAGCTTGTCGCCCTCAACAGTGGTAAGCTACGCATTCAAGAAAAGACACAGAGGTATATCAACCTCACTCCTATACCAGCCCACCCCTGAACAAAATGACATATTAAACCTCGGACTAAACTGCCACTTCATGTCAAAACCGAAGAAACACGAGAAACGCCTGGAGATTGAGATGCTCCTCGACTCGATTCAGCTGTTGGAAGCAAAGAAGATCCTAACAACGACGGACGCCCTTTCAACCTCTTCTGCTAGCAGAGGCCCTTACGGACAGGGGGTCTACTCGAGAGCGGTATCTACACCAAAGAGATGAAGGAGGCAGCCGCAGATCTGAAGAAGAAAGAAGACATCACCGTAAGGACGTGCAGACAAGACAGCCGCGTTCGTGCTCATCAGCACCTCGGAATACTTTCGAGAAACTCGACGCCATCTTGTCTGATGTCTCTAAGTTCGAGAGACTTACGAAGAACCCTACGGAATAGACATCAAACGCGACGCCAACGGGTCATCGCAGCCGTGAATGCCGCTACGAATGCCACACACCTCCCGCCCATCCAAGGTGACTACAGCCTCGGCTACCTATACGGGGAACGTGAAGACCCACAAGGAAGGCAACCCCCTACGCCCGATCATCAGCCAACGCCCGCCCCGACCCCTTACGCCTTACGCTCTGGCCAAACGCCTTAATAAATTCTGACCCCCCTAAATTTTTTATCCCCTCCAGGTACTGCCCATCACCATCGTCGGTGGAATTTTTGGAGAAGATCCGCGACTCCCCCGGTGCGGGTGGAACCACCATGGCGTCCGTTTCCTTAGACGTTGAGTCCCTATTCACCAACGTCCAGTCATCGAGACGATAGGGATCATCATGGAGCGGGTATATAGGATTCCCGATATGAGACCCCTAACTCCCAGAAGACTCCTTAAGAACACTGCTGGATATCTGTACGAAGAGAGCCCCTTTCACCACCCACCGAGGACAGATGTACCGCCAGAAGGACAGCGTAGCGATGGGTCCCCCTTAGGAGTCCTCTTCGCTAACTTCTACATGGGAGAAGTGGAAGAAAGGGTCTTCTCGCAACACAGATGTCCCCGCACATACGGGACCGCTACATCTGATGACATCTTCGTGCAAGCCGACTGCGAGGATGAGGTAGAAGCCCTTCGGCAGCAGTTCCTGCAGAACAGCGCACTCAACTTCACTTGTCGAGTACAGCAGCAACGATCGGCTCCCCTTCCTCGACGTCCTTGTCACGAAGACGAATCAGAAGTTGGCGACTACCGTTTACACCAAACAGCTACGAACCTCGGACTTTTGTCTGAATGGTGATAGCGAGTGTCCTGCGCGGTTCAAGACCACCACCGTCAGGGCCTTCGTCAGGAGGGCCCTCTCGCACTGTTCGACGTGGCAGGACACACACCTCGAACTCGACCGAGCATCCCAGATGCTAATTAACAATGGGTAACTCGAACAAACTCGTAAAACCGAGAAACTCGAGCCGCCCTTGACAAGTGGTACATGACGGAGGAAGAGAGAAGGAACATTCCGCCCCCGGAGGATATCAAACTTTTCTATAAAGCCTTCATGCACCACCAATACAAGGAAGAAGAAGCAGCCATGAAGAAAATAATAGAGGAACACGTCCGCCCCATGGAGGAAGGAAGAGAGTGTCCCTCATTATTTACTACAAGACTCGGCGTACGAAAGACCTCCTGATGAAAAACAACCCCTCCCCACCGGCAGGAGACCCCTGAAGCAGTCCAACGTCGTCTACCGATACGTATAGCCCCGCCCAAGGATGCCCTGGGATTTACATCGGCATGACGACGATGCGCCTGTCAAAAAGGATTTCCTGCCAGCGCCCAGGAGGGCGCCATTAGGCAGCACGCCCTTGCAGTACACCGCAGAAACATCACAGAGATGACATCTTCAGGAATATTAAGATCATCGGGAGAGCACCTGACCCACGACGTCTGCGTCTCCTTGAAGCGCTGCTCATCCTCGAGGAAAGCCTCCCCTCAATACCACCCAAGAAGCGTTCCTGATACCGACGTGTGTGAGAGGGACCACACCCCTCTCCCCTACGAAAGTACCAGCGCGCATGGAACGAACACCGGACATGAGAATAATACCAGGGGTGGAACGTCACGCAGGTAGAAGCCAATCAAGAGGCTCCCGGTGATACCCCCTACCTGAGAAGGTCTGCAAGACTCGTCAACGCCCGCCGTATGAGTCACCTTCCCGGAACCAATAAAAACTCGACCTACCGGAGAAGTGCTCTGACCGTACTGGAGAGCTCGCACTCTGTGAGCAAGAGCCGTGCTGGCACAAGGCCAGCTTAATCTTAAACAACAACACTAGAATTTTACGGGCTGCTCTGTGAGCAAGAGCCCGTGCTGACACAAGATCAGCTAAATCAAAAAACAACACAACACTAGAATTCAGTCCCTCAGCAGTTATCGCTTGATAATGTCCTGTCGATCAGGAGGAAAATGTCGCGTTAGAGAGAGAGATTGAGAGAGAGAGAGAATTGTATAAGCAATAATAAATCAAATGACTCAAACCGAATTTTACCATGCCCTTTGGTGCGTTGCTCGGCCAGTTGCTAAGCAATAACGAGAAAGCCGTCAATCAGAAAGATAGAGAAGACTCTATAAGATTAATAGTGATGAAGCAGCAGTCATTTTTAACCAAACATATTATTATTATTATTATTATTATTATTATTATTATTATTATTATTATTATTATTATATTATTATATTATTATTTGCTCTATCACAGTCCTCCAATTCGTCTGGGTGGTATTATAGTGTGGGGTTCCGGGTTGCATCCTGCTCCTTAGGAGTCCTCACTTTTCTTACTATGTGTGCCGTTTCTAGGATCACACTCTTCTGCATTAGTCCTGGAGCTACTTCAGCCTCTAATTTTCTAGATTCCTTTTCAGGGATCTTGGGATCGTTGCCTAGTGCTCCTATGATTATGGGTACGATTTCCACTGGTATATTCCATATCCTTCTTATTTCTATTTTCAGATCTTGATACTTATCCATTTTTTCCCTCTCTTTCTCTTCAACTCTGGTGTCCCATGGTATTGCGACATCAATGAGTGATACTTTCTTCTTGACTTTGTCAATCAACGTCACGTCTGGTCTGTTTGCACGTATCACCCTATCCGTTCTGATACCATAGTCCCAGAGGATCTTTGCCTGATCGTTTTCTATCATCCTTCAGGTTGGTGCTCGTACCACTTATTACTGCAAGGTAGCTGATGTTTCTTGCACAGGCTCCAGTGGAGGGCTTTTGCCACTGAATCATGCCTCTTTTTGTACTGGTTCTGTGCAAGTGTCGGGCATTCACTTGCTATGTGGTTTATGGTTTCTTCAATTTTTTCGTATTGCACTTCCTACATATGGGAGAGATGTTATTTCCGTCTATCGTTCTTTGAACATATCTGGTTCTTAGGGCTGATCTTTTGCCGCTGTTATCATTCCTTCAGTTTGCCTTCTTTAGCTCTCCCCTCTGTAGCCATTGCCAATTGTCATGTCGCTGGCTAGCTCCTCTGTTGCCAGGAGGTTCCATTTACGTCGTTGTCGTTTATTCCTTCATTTCTTTCCATCATTGCTGAGTTTGCTATTTAAACCTATAGCTGGCCCGGGACCCTACTCCATCAGGGAGAGGTTACTCATTTACAGCTGGACTAGACTGAGGAAATTATGGTAAAGATCCTTTCCCAAGGAATCAACGCCGAGGAGAGCGGTCACCCATCCAACGACTGACCAGCCCCAATGTTGCTTAACTTGACTTAAGTCTATTGACGACCTAACCCACTCCTCCACGGCGCCACATTTTTATTATTATTATTATTATTATTATTATTATTATTATATTATTATTATTATTATTATTATTTATTATTATTTATTAAACATTTCTTAATTTATTCTTTTTTATAAATTATCTCCTGTGAACTTAGTAACTGTATCTCACTGACACTATAGTATTATATGAGCTATAGTGTATTTAAAACCATGATAAAAAAAAAATATTGAAGAAAAAGGATTATTATCTCATTATCAAAATCCCGGATACGTTAAAAATATTCAGTTTAATCATTTGATACTTTGCGTATATTTCAAAGGAATGACCAGTAGCTTAGTAATTAGGAAAATTTTACAAATTGTGTTAGACATCTAGCCATTACAAAAAATACCTGAACGTATCTATAAACTTTCAAAAATCCCTCAGATTTCTTCCATGATCTCTCTCTCTCTCTCTCTCTCTCTCTCTCTCTCTCTCTCTCTCTCTCTCTCTCAACGGGGTAATCCTGATCTATTTGTATGAGGCCAGTCATACAACATGCTCTCTCTCTTTCTCTCTAACATATCGATCAGGCATATCACTGTAACTAAGGAAAAAAACCGTGATTCTTCTTCTTCCACAAAAGAGATACGAGAATAAAGTTAACATCGTCAGCATCGCCGTGGGAAGCCTGTTTCTTTTATCTCCGAATCTGTCGAAGACACGAAAATATCAAAGAAATCTGCTCAGGACGAGACTCCTTTTGCGTCTATAACAACAACACCTCCGGGGAAACGGCACCCCTGACTGATGACAGTTAACCGGCTTCTGACAAAGTCAGCAAGTCCCTTGGGGGTAACCGGGAGGCGATCTGAAAAATGTAAGATTATTTCTTTTGAGAACAAATGGAGGAAGTCTGTACCTTACTAAGCTGATATTCAGAAGCATTTCAGTTTACGGGATTTTATTCAGCGATTTCTCATTTTAACACTGTTAGAATAAAAGAGCATTTTAAAAACTTATCATTACTATTATCAGATGATGAACCCTATTCCTACGGTACAAGCCCACCAAAGGGGCCACTGACTTGAAATTCAAGCTTCCAAAGAATATGTGTTCATTCGAAAGAATGTCCAATAAATAGTATGATTTTTAAAAATTTCTGAAAGACAACCTATCCACTTTAGAATATTCCTATTGCAAGAAGATTCAATCAAGGTGATATACATATCCTTAGAGACACTTTCAATTTATAGAACTAGGTTCAATGGTTTTTCTTTCCTACATTATTAGAATCAAACAGCATTTAAGCAGTTGACTTTCTCCACTTGCATTGGCGAAAATTTAACTTCTATAAACAACAAAAAGGTATTAATAACCAGATTATAAATCTCGTTCTTACATTTTAAAAGGTAGCGATGGAACCTTGCATCACGGCATCTGGTAACTCTCTCTCTTCTCTCTTCTTCTCTCCTCCATCTCTCTCTCCTCTCTCTCTCTCTCTCTCTCTCTCTCTCTCCATCCATCTTTCTCTCTCTATCTCTCTCGATTCCCAATAACTCTCTCTCTCGACACACCTCCCCCCTCTATTATCTAAGGTCATCAAATCAGACACTGAACTTACAAAAATATGCATTTATTCAAAAGCAAAGTATTAACTAAATCAACTTAGGTTCTTAACAGAATGATTAAATGAATGATTGAACTCAGATAGCCCCACTCCATATTCCTACTCCAATAATCCAATATTATCTTAGTCATAAAACTGGAAAAGTCACAACAGTCTCTATAGTAACACCATGACGCATTATTTAAGTCAGTTCCCCCTTTCTCCAGATCAATTCCCCACTCTCCAGAACAATTCCCCTTGTCTCCAGAATCGCCTTTTAGAAGACAGGAGAACACTTTGATAAGCATAAGATTATAATCAAAGGTCATATGAAATAAAACATCTCTGAAATAAATATTTAAATACAATCCAGCCAATCTTTTGGGCAAAATAAAGTATGTTTACCCATTCAACACAATTTGCACTACACTATATAATAAAATAGCTGTTCGAAGAAGCCTTCTTGGCTTCTCGCCTCTCTTGCATGGTAATACTACATTTCATTATGTAGGAAAAAGTCTCGCACGTACGCACGAACTCACACCCACTGTCCACACCCGAGGTAGCTGCCTGAATCAAGTTTCATAAGGTCAACTCTGTATCAAGCGCTCATAGTAACAGGACGAGGCGTTGGTCTGCTAAGACAGCCACTTTCATATCACACCACCCAATGAAGATACATCAGCATTCCCAAGGCTTGTCACTCGGACACTCTGTCTCTAGGGAAATTAAATGATGATTCTCCACATTCTAAGAAATGTCACAGCATCTCATATTACAATGATATTTAAAATATATCATATCTTTTATGTGACAGTAACAAACGCCAAGTTTATTTTTATGGCCCTCCCTTACCCCTGCTTACAGGAAACTTCTTGAAGGTCCATTTTCAAAGTTCGGTCATATCTCTACTGGAAATGTTTAGAATTTTCTGGCCTCTTTCAAGCATTCTTACGCTTTCGAAGAATAGGCATCGTAAATTGTATTGTTTTCAGAAAAGTGTAATTTAAGAATGCAAGTCACCTTAGAGATTCTCGAAAAAGCCTAAACTGGACTATACTTTTTAAAATTATCTTGTTTATTTTGCTATTGGTTATACTGATGTGAGGGAGATGGCCAAGATTTTATTTTAATTAGATGTTCATATCAGTTGTTACAAATGAGGAATTAATTTTACGACATGAATTCCCACCCTGAATCAGCCGGTAAAAAAATAATCGAGAGAGAGAGAGAGAGAGAGAGAGAGAGAGAGAGAGAGAGAGAGAGAGAGAGAGAGAATGTTTCTTATGGTAGGCCAATGTTTACTAGAAAAACCATAAATGGGAATTATTCTTTTCTAAAATAAAAATGCATTCTCTCTCTCTCTCTCTCTCTCTCTCTCTCTCTCTCTCTCTCTTCTTCTCCTTCTTCTCCTGCATAATATAATTTCCATTTGCTCTTGGCATTAATTCAACCCGGCAAATCTAGCTTTCATCTTTTCACTGGGGTAAAAGTCGATTTTTATCCCAAAAGAATTTAAATTAGCATTGCAAGATGCAAGACCAAGAATGTTGAATAAATAATTTCACTTGCAATTCGCTGCCTCTCTCTCGTGACTGCTTCCATGGAAATGAATTTTTTGAAACCTTTTTACGTTATTATTAACTATAACTGAGAGAGAGAGAGAGAGAGAGAGAGAGAGAGAGAGAGAGAGAGAGAGATAGAATACTTTCAAATGTATGATCAAGAGATATCCTCTAGTCTTGCTATGGCATCATATTCACTACAAAAATGAGAGAGAGAGAGAGAGAGAGAGAGAGAGAGAAAGAAATTATCCTCTACTCATGTGTCATCACATTTCCTACAAAAATGAGAGAGAGAGAGAGAGAGAGAGAGAGAGAGAGAGAGAGAGAGAGAGAGAGAGAATAACTTTCAAATTGTATAAACAAAGTAATTATCCTCTACTCTTGCTGTGTCATCACATTCACTATGAGAGAGAGAGAGAGAGAGAGAGAGAGAGAGAGAGAGAGAGAGAGAGAGAATAATTTTCAAAATGTATAAACAAGAGATTATCCTCTACTCATGCTGTGGCATCACATTCACTAAAAAATGAGAGAGAGAGAGAGAGAGAGAGAGAGAGAGAGAGAGAGAGAGAGAGAGAGAGGAGACCTTACCTTTACCTTACAGTTCGTTCGGGTTGCAGGTCCTCAGTGTGAGGCGCCTCTAATGTCTACCAGAGAGTTGCTAGTACATCTTCCGGTATATTTTGCATTCCTTCCAATCTTGGATGGTCTGGGATGCAGTTTAGATATTTGTCGAGCTTATTCTTAAACACATCTACGCTCACTCCTGATATATTCCTCAGATGAGCTGGCAACGCATTGAATAGACGCTTGACTTATCGATGCTGGTGCGTAGTGGATTAATGTCCTGTGTGCTTTACTTATTTTTCCTGGTATAGTTTTGGGCAATATTAATACCTCTCTTGCTCTTTCTGATATTTTTAGTTCCATGATATTTTCTGTTATTCTTCTATCTGTTTCCATGCCTGAATTATCATGTAGCGTTCTCTTCTCCTTCTAGACTATATAATTTAAGGATTGTAGTCTTCCAGTAGTCTAGGTCCTTAACTTCTTCTATTTCTAGCTGTAAGGACCTTTGTACACTCTCTATTTGTGCAATATCCTTTTGATAGTGTGGGTACCATATCATATTGCAATATTCAAGTGGACTACGAACATATGTTTTATAAAGCATAATCATGTGTTCAGCTTTCTTGTTTTGAATAAGTGCCGTAACAACCTTCCCATTTGCTTTACATTTTGCCAACAGAATTGCTATTTGATCATTGCATAACATGTTTCCTATTCATCATCACACCAAGGTCTTTAACTGCTTCCTTATTTGTGATTGTCTCATTATTAGGTCCCTATATGCATATAGCTTTCCTTCTCTGTCTCCATAATTTATTGATTCAAATTTATCAGAGTTAAATACCATCCTATTTACCTCTGCCCAATCTATACTTTGTTAAGGTCTCTTTGTAGAGCGTTTTTATCTTCATCACAAGTAATTTCTCTACTTATTCTTGTGTCATCAGCGAAACTACTCACTACCGAATCCTTAACATTACTGTCTATGTCTTCAATCATAATAACAAACAATATTGCAGCTAGCACACGGATATACCTTAGGTTTCATCCGATTTCTCATCGTTTGCAATAAACCTATCTGTTTTCTGTGTGTAAAAATTCTTTTAACCATCTTCCTACTTTATCTACGATATTGTGTTTTCTAATTTCTTTGCTAATATATTATGGTTCTACTTTGTTCAAAAGCTTTTGCAAAGTCTAAATTAAACCATATCTGTTTCATTTCGCTTTTCATATTTTTGAATATGTTCTCACGGTGGACTAACAGTTGGGTTTGTGTACTTTTTCCGGGTACGAAACCGTGTTGTCCTATATTAAACAAATTATTTTTATTAAATGTTTCATAATATTTTTTTTCATTACCCTTTCATACACTTTCATAATATGTGATGTTAGACTCACAGGCCTATAATTACTTGCCTCTAGTCTTGATCCACTTTGAAAGTAGGGGTGATATATGCTAATTTGTGCTCATCATAAATCTTGCCTGTATCTACACTTTGTCTTAAATAATATTGCAAGTGGCTTGCGATAGAATGAACTACTTTCTTTAAACAAAATAGCAGGGACTCCATCCGGCCCTGCAGCAGCTCCATTTTTAATTTCATTAATTGCCTGCACAATATCAGCTTCATTAATTTCTATGTCAGCTAAATATTCACTATTTTTCTTCCCTACTTCTATATCATTATCTTCATTATCTATTCTAGGGGTGAATTCTCTCTTATATCGTTCTGCCAGTATGTTGCAAATTCCTTTTTTTCATTCGTTAATCTCCCTTCAATTCTCAGAGGGCCTATTTCTATTCTTCTTTTATTCATCTTCTTCGCCATATGAGTATAATAGTTTGGGGTTTGCTTGATATCTAATAGGGTTTTTTCTTCCAAGTCCCGTCCCCGTTTTTCATTTTCTTTTGATTGTATAATCTTTTGTTCTGCATTTTCTATCTTACTTTTTAGTTCTATAACTTTCCATGCATTTTTTTTCTTTGCAAGAACCTTTTTCCACTTTCTGATTTTCTGGAACAAGATCCTTCTGTCTCTTGGTATGCATGAATGATGTTTTACTTCTTCTTCGGTATATATTTTTCCACTATTTTCTCCAATATTTTATATAATATCTCCGTATTTACCCCTTATGTCATCACTTACGCAAAATGTTATCCATACTGTTGTTAATTCTTCATAATTTCTGACCATTTTATATTTACTGTAGAAGTGTGATTTTCCATATCCTTCCCACTTTTTCATTTCTTGCTTATCTCTATTTTCACTTGCTTTGGAATGAACTGTTAATTCTATGACATTATGGTCTGAAATACTCGCATTATAACTATTATTTCTTTAACATAATTCATCTCGTTCACAAATACTAGGTCTAAAGTATTTTCCTTCTTGTTGGCAGGTGATTTATTTGTTGAATGTGTATTCTAGTAGCATATCTAATAGCTTTTCAAATTGCCTCTTATCTTCCTGCACTACTATTACTCTCTTTTTTATATGTATAAGTACAACCACAATCTCCTATTCGTTCTTTCCATTCTACGAAAGGAAAGTTGAAGTCACCAGATAGGAGAATAGTCCAGTCCTTGTGATTTCTACATATATCATCCAATTTTTCAATTATAAGCCAAACTCTTTAGTATTAGGAGGTCTATATATTACTATGTTCATCAATTTCAGATTCAAATTCTACCGCTATTAGTTCACATTCTGAGTTACTATATTTCTCATATATTTTTTCCTTGTTTTTGTCTTTTCCCACATATTGCGGTTCCCCTTGATTCCTATTTTTTCTATCTGATCTATAAGTTTGGAACCCTTTATTTGATCATCATTCCCAGTCTCTTGGGAATACCAGGTTTCACTTATATTCATTATATCTATTTTCTTTTCATTTTGGGTTAGTTCTTTTAAGTACTCTATTTTTCTTTTTGAGTTACTCGTAACTAAAACCCTGCGCATTCATCACTATGATGGTTTGTGTTTTCTCCTTCATTTAATACTGGTAGTAATAAGATTTTCCCATGTCTCTTTCCTGTTCTGGTATGTTGTTCTTTTTTTCATTCCAGAAATTCTGACATTTAAAAAAATCCAACTTTTCCATAATATTTGATCTTCCTTCATCATAATTATTCATTTTGTGTCTGAATCTGCAATTTTCTCCGTTTCTGCAATATCCTCTTGCATAATAAATACAGTTATTATCTCTTGAGTAGAATTTCGGAGCTGATGCTTTGAAATTTTTTGCTGACACCTCTGCATATCTCATTGGTGGTTTGCTTTTCTCATTACCTGATATTCTTGATTTCTCTCTTTATTTGTTTCTTTTCTTTTTTATTTTGGATTTTATTACTTGGTTGGTTATTTATTTGATTATGATTCATGGCTACAGGGTGCATATATTTGCATTTTTTGTCGAACTTACATCCTTTTCCTTCTTTTAGGTTTTTACATATTTTTGGATGCAGATCTCTGCAATCATCCCATATCCATCTAAGTATGCACATTTACCATATATTTCATAGTTTGACATATCTTAGGATGTTTGTAGTAACATCTTTCTCCAAATCTGCAATCCTCTTTTCAAAAGGTTGCAGATTTTGTCTTTCTTGTCTATTTTTTCCTCTTTCCCGTCATTGTGCAGATCTGGGTAGAGCCTCTTCGGGATTTGCTTTTTGTTGTCATACGTAATTTATTTCTTCGTAGGTATGCTGCTTTATTGCCTCATATGTAGTATCAATGAGTATCTCTGCATCCATACTTTTATCGTTCTTTGTTTCCTTATTTTTTTCTGTCATTTCATTTTTGTTTACTCTTCCGTTTTCCTCTTCTTCTTTTTCTTCTTCTTCTTCCTCTTCCTCTTCTTCTTCATCCTCAACTATTTGTACATTCAATCTTGATTTAATAAACATTGTCTATCCATGATAGACATGTTGAACAAAAATTCTTGTATCTTTTCTCAAATCTTGTATTACCTCAGCACACTGTGGATGGGTCGGAATGTTGCATGCAGCACATTTTCTGATTAGGTTTTGTGGATTGACTATGCTATACCAAACTTACACATTTTGCATGCTTTTGGCATTCTTTTTTTCCTAATGCATCAATTTAGGATATCACAAGATTCACCTTATTCATTTTCTTTGTCGGAATATGTTGGTTTATGTATATTTTCTTTATGAGTCTCTTGACCACTTGGATTTTATTTGGAACTTCTTCAATTA
>NC_087209.1:45014596-45034419 GCF_015104395.2 Macrobrachium nipponense | reverse complement strand
AAAGTGAAGATATTAAAGATATAGAAACATAAAAAACTGCTAGCGTCTAAAGAAATATATATATGAAAAATAGAAAAAAATATTTTTTTCTATAGAGAAACGGAGCTAATGACCTACCGAAATGACAAATCTCAGGATAATGGTTTCTCTTGTACCTTTCAGGAGATATATTTTCCAAGAAGAGTCGTTTTCTACTTTATTATTTTTTTTTAGTTTTCTTTTCAAATCCATTTGTTCTGATTTACAACTTTATTTAACAAGGTCTCTCTCTCTCTCTCTCTCTCTCTCTCTCGTAGGAGAATCCAGCATCAGTGTAAGTGCTGATTTCTTCGAGTACAAGATATAGAACGGCTTTTATGAAAAAGCAGTGTTACAATTTGCATTATTTATCAATAAAAGTGATAATACAAGTTGCTATTTAGGTATGAAAATGAATCAAATGAATTTTAGTAGTGTAATCTCTCTCTCTCTCTCTCTCTCTCTCTCTCTCTCTCTCTCTCTCTCTCTTTCACAGTGCTTCAGTGTCATCTTTCCCCACAGCTAATATACCTTTCCTTCTCAAAATCCATCAATGATGTTTTCGACTGAATCCTTCCAAAACCTCTGTCAAGTCCTAAAAGGGATCCCGTCTCTTCCAAAGGATATCAGGGACTGATTCCTTCTCCTTCATCAATTTATAACTCTCCTTACCTTGTCGCCAATAAGGAAGGATCTGTGTCTGTCTTCTGGGTACGATTGTGGTGGTGTGAGTGTTTGTGTCCGTCTGTTATGAAAGTCTTTAGAGTTGATTAGTAAACAGTATTGATAATGATTATGTGAAATCATAAAATGGGTTTATCCTGTATTATGCTCTGGAAATTACTATATTTAGAAAGACATGCTGTTGAAATGAATAAGAAATTTATTAGAATCATCAGTAAATATAAGGGAATCATTTATCTGACAGGAAAATCACGCAGTGGATAGGAAATTGTAATTGCACAAATTCGATGATTATTAACAGAATTTATACACTCTTCGATTAAAGTGGTGTTCAAAATATGTTCGTCTTTTTTAATAGAGAATAATATAAAATGATAAAAGAATTACATTTCTTTGAATTTACAGCAATTCTTCAATTCCTTAATTGCACAGATTCGATAATTATTAACCGAATTTATATACTTTTCGATCAAAGTGATGTTCAAAGTGTGTTCGTCTTTTTTTAAGTGAGAGTAGTGGAGATACTAGAACATTTCAGAATATAATTTTTTTTTTTTACATTTCTTTTAATTTACAGCAATTCTCAAAGGTTCAGATACATTACTTTTTTTGTTCTAGTAAACTGAATTATAGCACAATTTAGTCTTTTTCATTTTTCTCTAAAAGTTTGTACACGTTTATTTCCTTTGGATAGCTATATTAAAAAGAATTCTGAGATAGAGAGAGAGAGCGTATGTGTACATCAAACTTCCATATGGGTAATTTTTTGGCTTGTCGATGGAATAGGACCATTATGTAGGTAAAAAGTTTTAAATAATTGGTTTTGATCATGCGTACACAAACACATTCACATACACACATACACACACCAACAAAAGCGTTCTTACACAGTATAAAAAAATGAGAAACTCTTCACCTACTCCCTTTAATTAACGTTGGGAAACAATTGTACTTTGGTAAATGTTTTATTAAACTGACGGAATATAAACCATTTTACAACGCCCACCAACTAACTGTTCGAATTTTGTTCAGAGACCTTAAAGGGTACCGATTTTTTTTATTTTGGTACGTAGATATTTTGTTATCGTGGTACGAAGATATAAAATATCCACATACATCTGAAAGAAAACTTATTTTATTTTGGTACGTGGATATTTTGTTATCATGGTACTTAGGTATATAATATTCACATACAGCTGAAAAAAAAAACTTTTATCTGAGCATATTGCTGTTAACTCACAGATTTTCTTTTATATATTCTATTCCCAAGGTCATGACATTCACACCCACCTAAGGCGGTGCGACAATAAACTCTCATGCAATATAACATGTTTTTTTGTTTTTCTTCTTCTCCTTTTCCCCTTCAGGAGAGAATCTGCAGTGGAGCAAGGACTTTTTCACCTTCAGGGTTTTACTCTTCGTCCCTGTTCAAAGTGGCTTGTCACCAGAATCTCTCGACCCTCGTCCTTGCTGGACTTCTGTGTAAAGGTCAGGTTTAGTCTGTTTGTTGACATGTCCTGGTTGTAGGTGGGTGGTTATGTCTTATCATTCTTAGGAAATTGTACGCAATTGTTTTGGTATAAGTGAAGCAGTGTGTGGACTATAATTTCATATTGATATTTGTGTTTATCTTTCTAAGCATGGTTTTCGATATTACTTTTATTGTCAATGCCAGGGTGAATATATATGATATATATATATATATATATATATATATATATATATATATATATATATATATATATATATATATATATACATATATATATATATATATATATATATATATAGATATATATATATATATATATATATATATATATATATATATATATATATATATATATATATATATATATATATATATATATATATATATATATGTATATGGTATATATATATATATATATATATAGTATATATATATATATATATATATATATATATATATATATACATATATACATAAGTCATATCACATTACCGTGATTCATATACATACATAGAGCTACAATGTCCTTTAATATCTAATTCGCTCTACCTCGGAATTAATATATTTTCATATATGCTTAACCGAAGGGTGGGGAATTTTTTCTCAATAATAGATTTAACTGTACCTGGGCGCGAATGCAGGAGACATTCAAATGACCAGACACGTCAGTGAAGCTCTTCCACCTGATTAAATCATTGCTTTTTTCATTTAAAAAATTTTTTTTTTTTATTTGAAAGCAAACAAAGTGATATGGTTTGGAAGTTGAAAACAACTTAAGCATAACTGTGCTGCATCTATTTATTTCGATATAAAAAGAAAATTGCAAGTACATACTATAGGCCAGAACTGGAAACCCAAAAGATAAATCAATAGTAATTCTGTCATAAAATACATTTTGAGGAAGAAAGGTATTGAAAAACATCTAAAAAAAAAAAAAAAATATTAAAAATATGAAATAAATAAAAAGCAAATAAATCACAAATTTTTTCTTTTTCTTTTATATTTAAAAAATATTTTTTTTATAAATCACTAACCCTGATAACTATGCACCCTGAAAAATTACGACACGTGAGAGTCTTTTATCATTCGACCAAGACTTTGAGTCTGTCTTGGAGTCTAAATAAAGCAAAGATTTCCAGGCTACTGTGGGGAAAAGCAGAGAAAACCCCCGACCTCCACAATGACCCTGTGATAACTTTAGCCAGACTTCGTCAGCTTCATTGCCTCAAAGTTTTCGCCACTCCGGAAGTGAATGCTTGACTCGAAGTCACTTAGCGGAGGTGAAGGAGCCCTCGAGGGAACATTAAACTGGGAGGTTTTTGTTTGAGCAGTGGAAGAATTTGTGTGGTCCACTTTGTTTTTAATAGAAGGAATCGTGATATTTCTCTCTCTCTCTCTCTCTCTCTCTCAACATATACATATTTCAGAGCTGATATTCATGATGAATATATCACGTTGATTAATCCAAAAACACACAATACAAAAGATTGAGCTTCTCTCTCTCTCTCTCTCTCTCTCTCTCTCTCTCTCTCTGTCTGTGTGTGTGTCTCTCTCTCTTTCTCTCTCACACACACACACACACACACACATACCTAGTATTTCACATTTCAAGGATGATATTCATAATTAACATATCATGGTGATTAATCCAAAAAGACACAATATAAAAGAATGAGTGACTCTCTCTCTCTCTCTCTCTCTCTCTCTCTCTCTCTCTCTCTCCAGAAGAGGGATTTCAAGTAATGGTTCTCTCGAGAGAAAAGAAAGTAGTGACACTTCAGGATCCTACAAGATAATGTAGGGTCACACTTCAAAAATACTGATAGAAATAAAAGCAGTTAAAACTAGGCGTCTCGAACTTTTATATAGTAAGCTAGTAGGCATAGGAACAGTGGCTAAGAATGGGTTTTTATGAAGGAGACTTTCAGAAAACACGTAATCCAGACTATTAGTTACCTCGTTTTAACCATTTTGATGTCTGCCAGACGCTGCAATTCTAAAACAAATAATCAACAAGTTGATCTCTATTTTTACGAGGTCTTGTAAAAGGGGATTATAATAATTATAACCAAAAACATAAGCGTCCATTCTGAGGATCGTGAGAGAAATTGAACGACAATTATATGGATTAAGTTACAAGAGTGAAAGTTCAGTCTTTTAATCACGTCAGGAAACATTCATATTTTTCTGTCTTGAATCTAAGCTGGGAAAAGTTTCCAGAGGTCGAAGATTAAAAAGGGAAAAAGTGCAGAATTATCCTTTTAAAGCCGATTATAGCGTTTACCTTCCATTGTATTCCTATTTTTTATTATTATGGCGGCTTATTAAGCGCTTTTTCTCTATTTTCCAATGAAAAGTTAGCGTTAGTGAATACAGAAGCCACAAAAATTGACTTCTTACTCGGCAGGATGGCTAATATCAATGTAATGACTTTTACGATTGTCTCGTGTGTATAATACTGGTTTCTATATATGGGAAGGATTATTGATAATTCGCTTCCATATGGGAGGGACAGTGAAATAAATATATACAGACAGAGAAGAAGAAGAAGAAGAAGAAGAAGAAGAAGAAGAGAGAGAGAGAGAGAGAAGAGAGAGAGAGAGAGTTTAGGTTTATAGGAACATACGTGTACACGAAGCAAAATGTTTCAGTCGAGATACTGAACAGAAAACATTAAAGTGAAGATATTAAAGATATAGAATCATAAAAACTGCTGCTGGCGTCTATAGAAATATATATATGAAAAATATAAAAAAAAATTTTTTTCTATAGAGAAACGGAGCTAATGACCTACCGACATGACAAATCTTCAGGATAATGGTTGCTCGTGTACCATTCAGGAGATATATTTTCCAAGAAGAGTCGTTTTCTAACTTTATTTTTTTAGTTTCCCTTTCAGATCCATTTGTTCTGTTTACAACTTTATATAACAAGGCCTCTCTCTCTCTCTCTCTCTCTCTCTCTCTCTCTCTCTCTCTCTCTCCTCTCTCTCTCTCGTAGGAGAATCCAACATTAATTTAAGTGCTGATTTTCTTCGAGTACAAGACATAAAACTGCCTTTATGAAAAGCAGTATTACAATTTGCATTAGTTATCAATAAAAAGTTATAATAACTAGTTGCTATTTTGGTATAAGAAGGAATCAAATGAATCTTAGCAGTGCAATCTCTCTCTCTCTCTCTCTCTCTCTCGCAAAATGCCTTCTGGTTACGATTGTGGTGGTATGAGTATTTGTGTGTCCGTCTGTTATGAAGGTCTTTGAGTTGATTAGTGAACAGTATTGAATATGATTATCTGAAATTATAAAATGGGTTTATTCTGTATTATGTTCTAGAAACTGTAATATATTTACAAAGACAAGCTGTTGAAATGAATAAGGAATTGATTAGAATCATCAGCAAATATAAGGGAATTAATTATAGGACAGGAAAATCACGCAGTGGATAGGAAATAATAATTGCACAAATTCGATTATTATTAATAGAGTTTAAACACTCTTCGTTCGATTAAAGTGGTGTTCAAAATATGTTAGTCTTTTTTAAGCGAGAGTAGTGGAAATACTTGAAAATTTCAGAATATACAATGATAAAGTTTTCTATATTTCTTTTAATATACATCAATTCTTCGATTCCTTAACTGCACAGATTCGATAATTATTAACTGAATTTATATACTCTTCGATCAAAGTGATGTTCAAAATGTGTTCGTCTTTTTTTAAGTGAGAGTAGTGGAAATACTAGAACATTTCAGAATATAAAATGATAAAATTTTTAGCATTTCTTTAAATTTACAGCAATTCTTCAAAGGTACAGAAACATTACTTTTTCTGTTCTAGTAAACTGAATTATACCACCATTTAGTCTTTTTCATTTTGCTATAAAAGTTTGTGCACGTTTATTTCCTTTGGATAGCTATATTAAAAAGAATTCTGAGAGAGAGAGAGAGAGAGAGAGAGAGAGAGAGAGAGAGAGAGAGAGAGAGAGAGAGAGAGAGAGAGAGAGCGTATGTGTACATCAAACTTCCAAGGGGGTAATTTTTTGGCTTGTCGAAGGAATAGGACCAATATGTAGGAAATTTTTTTTAAATAATTGGTTTTGATCATGCGTACACAAACACATTCACATACACACACACCAACAAAAGCGTTCTTACTCTTACACAGTTAAAAAAATTAGAAACTGTTCACCTACTCCCTTTAATTAACGTTGGGAAACAATTGTACTTTGGTAAATGTTTTATTAAACTGACGGAATATAAACCATTTCACAACGCCCACTAACTAACTGTTTGAATTTTGTTCAGAGACCTTAAAGGGTACCGATTTTTTTTTTTTTTTTTTTTTTGGTAAGTAGATATTTTGTTATCATGGTACGTAGGTATAAAATATCCACATACATCTGAAAGAAAACTTTTTTTATTTTGGTACATGGATATTTTGTTATCATGGTACGTAGGTATATAATAGCCACATACAGCTGAAAGATAACTTTCTTTATGAGCATATTGCTATTAATTCACAGATTTTCTTTTATATATTCTCTTCCCTAAGGCGGTGCGACAATAAACTCTCATGCAATATATCTTTTTTTCTTCTTCTTCTTCTCCCCTTCAGGAGAGAATCCTGCAGTGGAGCAAGGGCGTCTTCACCTTCAGGGTTTGCGTCTTTGTCCCTGTTCAAAGTGGCTTGTCACCAGATCTCTCGACCCTCGTCCTTGCAGAACTTATGTACTTGTTTGTTGACATACACTGGTTGTAGGTGAATGGTTCTGTATTACCATTCTTAGGAAATTGTACGCAATTGTTTTGGTATAAGTGAGGCAGTGTATGGCCTATATGTATATTGATATTTGTGTGCGTATCTTTCTAAGCATGGTTTTCAATTTTTTTTAATTGTCAATATCAGTGTGGTTCGCCTTTTATACATACACACAGACACACACACACACATATATGTATATATAATATATATATATATATATATATATATATATATATATATATATATATATATATATATATTTTATATATATATATATATATATATATATATATATATATATATATATATATATCTATATATATATATATATATATTTATATATAAATATATATATATATATATCTATATATATATATATATATATATATATATATATATATATCTATATATATCATACATACATACCATACATACATAATACATACAATCAAGCCGTTTCGCATTTGTCTCTTAACATTCTCTCTTCTAATAAATTTTAAAATGATTATACAGTTTTCAAATCACTCTATGAACTACCTTCACCAGATAACTAGGTTAATAAAGTTCCTGCATGTATTTAAATCAAACATCTTTGTTTTATGAAACATACTTTATCAGAGACATCCGTTCAAAATATCCAGACGGGGAATATTAATTATATCACACAGAATATTAACCAAGGGCTAATCATTTCCAGCTGGGCCTTAAAGGTCGACCATGAAAATGATAGGTTAGTTAGTTATTTTTATTGACAAGATATACAAAATATAAGTACAAACTTGTCCCAAAAAAGATACAATACAAAAAAATACAGAGTAGATAGCTATCTCTTCTTTTTTCTGTAAGTACAAGCCCATAATGACAAAAAAATACAAACATCAAGTACACATTACATCAGCACAAATAATATCATATAGACGAAAAAGTAAAGAAAAAACATATACCACCTATAAACCTTGGCTTATTATTGTTAAGTCTCAAACACAACGCTTGCAAAAAAGAGAAAAAACCTACTTGAGAAAAAAAACATAAAACAGAAGACAAAGACGCATATTATTATAACTAAGAAGAACTTCATAAAACATATGCACACAAATCAGTAATATAATTACTTCATTTAATAAAGTATTCAAAGACTCGTAACTTAAGTTTGGATATTTATGTCTACACGGCATTGACAGAGGACAATTGATGAGAGCGTGTGACTCGTCCTGAATAGTGCTATATTTCACAGGCACACACCCTTAACTCTGGAGGAGTTCGGCTCCACCTACCCGTTTCTATACAAAGGTTATGGGACATTAACCGTAAGCGACTGAAAGCTACGCGAATGTAATCAGCGACATATAATTTATCGGTATATAATCTATGAACTTCCAAGTTGGGATTCAGTTTGCTTCTGTAAGTAACATATTTAGTTGCTGAAGTTGGTCTATTTCTAATTGATGATACGATGTCGTCTAGTGGGTCAATTTGGTCATTAAAGGTTAGGGAATTTTGAATAAATCTGTACCCAGGGGAATCTGCATCCCTACACATTCCATATACAATATGAAAAGGACTCATCCATATCAGGGTCAGACAACTTTGACATAAGAAAACGTTTCCGTTTTTTGGCCACAATGAATTTTCGCTGGGGGTATCCCAGACTCAACCAAACACAAATCTGTACAGGTATTTACCCTCACATCTAGCAAACTTTTGACTAAGTGATTGTAATTACTTATTGGTTTTGTAATACATTTGTTAACCATGTTTCTGACCCATAAAACAAGGATGAAGTCGCCGCTGCTTCAAAAACTTTCTTCTTAAAATAGAATGGCATCTTGGTATTCGTGTTACAAAATATTGAGAACTTGTTTAAGGTTGATACCAGTTAGGCTGATGTAAAGAGAGGCAAGTTTTCAACTTCCCGTCATCTGTGAACCAAGTTCCCAGATAGAGATAATGGTCACAGTAACTCACAGTTTGACCTTGAGCTGTTATTGGCAACTGGTCACCTACATTCTTGTTTATCACGAAAAATTTGCTCTTCTTACCATTAAGCTGCATGCCATATTCATTACGTAGTTCATCATAATGTCAAATTTTTTAATACACATTTCTCGAGAAGTGGCAACAATCACTGTGTCATCCATCAACAAAAGCACATGTAAACTACCAAAAAACCATCGACTGGAATTGCATCTTTTACATCCTAACCATTTTATCCATATAAAATGACAAACAGTAAACAACTAGTGGGGGCTCCCTGCCGAACACCGACAGAGCTTTCGATCACAGCTGTTCTTAAAACATTTTAGTGTTACTGTACATCTCTTGAATGCAGACAACATTCTTTTCCCACATCCTAGTTCCTTCAAATAACTTATCATTTTTCTTTCTTCGGGGAACTCGATCATAAGCTTTACTGAAATCTACAAACATTATATACAGTTTTTTCTTCTTGAAGATAGCCAAATCTATTAACAGTCTTAATGACAATATTTGTTCTATACATCCTCTTTTCCTCTGTGCTCCAGCTTGACACTTATCTATACTGAACCATAATTTCAGTCTATTTAATAACAATATGTCATATATCTTACCTACAGTATCCATGATACTTATACCTCTATAATTCCCACAATCCATTCTGTTCCAGATTTAAAAAGTACAACAAGTTTACTGTATCCCCATGATAATAAATAATTTAAATTCAAGAACAAAAGCATTAAACACGGCCAAGAAAAACATCAGCCACAAGGCGGGCAGGCGAACGAACAATCCAGGGCACAGGCCACAGAAGCTCTTATTCATATTCACGTCTTCCGAGCCTCGTCCAGCTCTTGTGGGGTAAAAGGGTCGTCAAGAACAGGATGTATGGGGCGTCATCAAGAGCACTTATACCTTCACTTTGATTATCATTATTACCTGGGTTTAAAAGTGATTCGAAATGAGTCTTGAATTTGCCGTCGTCTGGTTGCAATGTATTTGCCTCTAATATCTGTGCCCTTCCAGTCTATAGCTCTCCAGATTGCTTTAGAATCGTTAGACTCAAGTAAACGCTCCCATCTAGGTTTTGTTACATCCCAATCAACACTTCTGCCCTTCACGTCACATTTTTTCGGCAACTCTCCTGATCGTCTCTAAGCCTTCACTCATTATAGTTTCTATGTGGCCCCTGTCTATATTAGTCATCAGGAGGTTGAATCTGACTCATGCACTGTACAAATTTATCAATATCAACATTGTTATGTGAAATAGTTTTTTTAATCAACCGATTATTATCATATTTTATATAAGATAATCCTAAATTTTCTGCTCTTTCTAATAAGAATTTAAATGACAGATTTTTGACACCTGTGGCAAGCACCACACTTAAAGGGGCGTGATCAGACCCCCGTATGCCTTGATGCACTTCCAAACTTTCTAACAACCGAATACATTCTCCTGGCATTATACACAAATCCAATTCTGATACCCATTCTCTCTTTCTATATGACAAATTTCCACCCATTTCTTTCCCTTTATATGAAAGATGATTCACCACAACCAACGATCTATGGTTACAAATGTCCAGAAGCTTCCGTCCATTGTTATTAACGTGATTATCTTGAATATTCTTATATACATAAGGAACACCGTCTTTATTGACAATACTTGGATAGCCTACACGGGAATTAAAATCTCCCATAACAACTATTTGTTCATAATTGTTCATCACAGACTCCAGATTACCAAATTGCAATACATCAAAGTAAGGGAGAATCATGTGGTGTAATGTATACACCACCGAGAAAGACACCTGGCCAACAAGACAACTGAAACCCAAATTTGGCCTTCACAATCAAGCTTTACGTTTGTTATCAATCTCATGATGTTGCTTTTAACCAACAAAAGTACACCACCCCCTATGTTTGCCTTTCCGAGAAGGGTTGTGATATAAACAAAAACCTGGCACACTCAAATTACTTACTAATTTCGCTTCTAAAAGCCACACAATATCGTAATTCAAAACAAAACGAAAAATATCAGGATCCTGCAATTTATCTCTCACACCCCGCAACATTCAGGAACATATTTTATTTCCATTTTTCCAAGGACCTAGAAAAAAATTTACAATAATATTTATCAATAAACTACATTGTCTCGAAGAAGAACACGATTTTCCAGTCGTACCTAATATTAGTACCAGCATTTTCTGGCTTACTCTTCTCTTCTCCGTTCTCTCTCTCTAAGTCGAGCCATCTCCTTCCTTACTGCTGGATGTAGTCCTTCTTGATGAATATTCTAGCAAAAGGTCCGTCACAGTTCTTCAGATTTTTTGCTTTCCCCAAGATATGGTTCCGTTGTTGCTGGTTGTTAAGCACGACAAGAATGGGTCTATTACGTCGATCGTTCTCCTTTCCAAGACGTCTTATCTGCCACTTTTCCGGCTCCATTCCCATGTCGTCTGCATAGCCAGTTGCCTCGATCACCTTCCTAACCTTTGGCAGCATCGTCGTCTCCGATCTCGTCGCTGTTCTCTGATAACCCAGTTACAACAATATTTCTGCTTCTTTTCTCTTGCATCAACTGCTTCTAAAAACCTTTGCTGCTGGCTTATAACCTTGTAAGCTTCGTCCAGTCGGGCTGAGAGATCCTTAACCTCTTGTTTAATTGCCTTTACTTCACTGATTTCGCCTCTGAGTAGCTTCAAACTCATCCAGTATCTCGGTATTGGATGGCTCTTGATTTCTACTGGCATTAATCATTGTGCTTAAAGCTTCTTTCAACTGAGGATTGGTAAGTTTGCTTAACTGGTGTTGTGATAATGCTGTCACGGACTCCACACTGTCATAGGTAGGCATTTTTCCTGAATTTCAGCACTAGGCCCAGTGCTTAAACTCGAGTTTATTAAGCAGCGTTGTCAAGGACGCGAGGCGTTGCTATGGCTACTGCGCATGCGCAAAAAAATCTAGAACTGAACGGGGGCGTGTAGCATGAATTTCAAAATTTTTCTCCTCAAATTACGGCTAAGTCCAATATAGACTAAACTGCTTTCTCACGTCTAACAACCACTGGACATTCATGCATTCGGAAATAGGTTTCAATGCTTACAGAACCTTGTAATTTCCTTCAAATCTCGACAGAACATCAGAGCTTCCTTAGCCTGTTTGTTTATGTCCCAACGCCATTTACATACATGGCCTGACAGGGACACGACTTCCAATGTGAGGGACCACTTAATACGCATTAGGGATTTTAACTATTCCGGGATGTAGGATAGTCACTTCCTCGTATAGAAGAGAGAGAGAGAGAGAGAGAGAGAGAAACAGAGAGAGCCAGATAGACAAAGCAACGGGTTATAGAGAGAGAGAGAGAGAGATAACGAACAGGTGATAGGAGAGAGAGAGAAACAGAGAGAGCCAGATAGACAAACAGCCAACGGGTTATTGGAGGAGAGAGAGAGAGAGAGCCAGACACAAGGATAACCAGCGGGTGATAGGAGAGAGAGAGGGAGGGATGCAGATAGGCAAACATCCAGCGGAGTATAGGAAACAGAAGAGAGAGAGAGAGAAGTTCGTGTTTTTTTACACCCTATGACCAATTAGTCCTTAAGTAACGGAGTAACCGAAGAGAGAGAGAGAGAGAGAGAGCCGGACCAATTAATCCCTACTAACCGGTAACCGAAGCTCTAGACATGACTTACTACCCCCAAAATACTCGACAGCATAATGACGATGATATATAGCATTAGCGATCAACCGTCCAATAGGAGACAGGTAAACGGTCCGTAATTGGTAGCAAAGAGGAATTTAGTTCATTTTTTCCCTTTATTTATACTTATATTTTTTTGCGACGGGTTCATATAAAAAGGAAAAATTTTATTAGAATTTGTTTTTTACGGTATTCATGAAATACGATTTTTTCCATCTATTTGTTTGCGTGTTTTCCTTTCCTTGTATAGAACTTGCTTATTTTAGCTTCATGCCACTTTTTATCTTGGTAGGTTGATATTTTATTGAGATGAAATATGATATATATCTATATATCTATATATATATGTAGTAAGGGGGAATGCACAGACTTATCATATTTAACTTCCCTGGAGACAGAGTCCAAGTGATGTACCTAAGCAGGCCAATGATCGTCCTGTAGTTATGTGCGATGTTAAAGTTCTTTACCTAAGCATATCAGTGCCATGAGGGCTTGTTCAAGGTGCCTTTGAAAACTGGCTGCGACCAGTAACTGAAGAGTGTGAATTCATGTGTACATGTACGAGCTATGTCCGTGCGTAACGGAAGGTAACTAGGCAGAACGGAGGAAACAGCTGCCTTGGGGAGAAAGAGCCTGGATGGCCCTATAATGTATTTTTGTTTAAGTGATATTCCCAAGCTGTAAGGGGCGGATTCTATTGGAGTGGGGACTAAAGTGTCCTAGTGAGGGGAACTGTGTTTTTTAGAGAAGGAGATAATTGGTGTGACTAATTTACCTGACTAAGACTATTATTTAGGGGCCGGGGGGGGTTGTCCTTGGAGTAGGCTTGAACTATGAATTATCATTCTATTAATTAATTATCCTGTAAGAATCTGAAAATATTCAGTTTTAGTACTTTTACTTTGGAATAAACATGTTTTTTGTAGCTCTGACTCTGATTTGGGGTGACCTTAGATAATGAGTGGATGGTTGCGAGACGGAGAGAGAGGGGGTTTTAATTACCTGGTCTTGAGAGAGTAGAGAAGAGAGAGAGTGAGGGACATAAAGTGTTACCCAGTTTCGCGTTTTCCGCTCTGGCTAAAAAACCGGTTACCAATATGGAGAAATACGGGGGCCTGCCCCCATTGCCCCGTTTATTTATATCTATAATAATTATATAATATGATGATTAGATATATATTCTATATTATATATATATAATAATATAAGCTATATATATGTGTGTGGTGTGTGTGTTGGTGGTGGCGTGTGTGTGGTGTGGTGGTATTTTGTGGGAATAGAATGATCGAAAATTTCTAAAATCTTTAGAAGTTGAATTAAACAAATAAATATATTTATTTTTTGTATCAGTCAACTTATATAACTACTTAAAGATTTTTACCATCATTGCGGATTATTAATCCCCCAATAACTTTAGAGAGTACGACATTTTACCTGGCTTCACCTGGCTTTCTTTCTGCATATTGTTTGATGTGTGTCTGTGTGTGTATGTGTAGTTTTTAAAAAAAATTGATAAAATATCCCTGAAATATCAACAAAAGGAATGGTTTTTACTTTGTTTGAGTTTGTTTGTGAGCAGAGAGACAGAGAGAGAGAGGAGAGGAGAATCGTTAGTGGGCAACTATAACGGCCAGCCTTCAAATCCAATAAAGGTCCATGATGTATCTGTTCACCGGTTCCTGTAAAATATTGCTTAAAAACTCATTTTAAAACATTTACAATCATGTTTGTCACATCATATTACCTCTCCCCCTTCTTTATATAATATATATATAAGATATATTATATATATATATATAGATATAATATTATAGTATATAATAACAGTAATACATTCACGTATTTGTGGATAAACCTTACCAACCAAAACCTTAGCCTTATTCCCTCGTCGGTCCGCTGCTCCAATATTAGCCGTAGATATCCAAGAATCTTCACAACATTTCAATAGAAAGATTTCCCCCGCCATTGAAACACAATTCACCGTATTTAATTGTCTCGAGAATCTGCAGGAATGAAAAGCAATAAATTATATTTTATTTTAATTAATCATTTGGCGTCACCACAAGTATTTCCAAGGGGAGGTTTTATCTCGGGTTCCAATCAACGCTGACCGTTTTCCAAAAATCCTTAAAGGTTTTTTTCACCTTTGTTGTTGTTTTTGGTTTGGGGTTGGGGGTTTGGGGTTGGTTTAGTTTCATTTTCCTTTTCTCCAATTGGAAGGAAATACTAAATTCACTTTTCGCCTGCTGAGGGACATAAAAAGAAAGGAAAAAAACGGGTTGTAACTTTTAAAAAAACCCTTTTACGAAGTCTTATCGTACTACGTGGCTTTAGTTTGTTCCTCACCGTTTAAAACAGAAAACTATTAAGAATGGCTTACGGCATGTCCTAGTCCGCGCTTTTTTTGTCCACCCTTCAGAATCTTGAAACACCGACTGAGGTCTTAAGTAGGCTGCAAAATTCATATATTGAATCACCGCCCTCCAATTCTCAAACATACCAAATTGCAGCCGCCCTCTTAGGCCCAGTAGTTTTTTTTTTTTATTATTGAAGGTTAAGGTTTAGCCATAATCGCGCGTACTGGCAATTGGCAATGTCCCATAAAACAGCCAGGCCACCCTGGTACCGTTGATTATATGTTTGTATCAAAAACTCGATTGCTGTTCCTTTCGAATCGCGGATTTCTTTTTTACTTGTTTGGTTTTGGTTACTAACTGTTTAATGTTTTATTTGGTTTAGAGGGACCGTGGGACCCCTTACATACTCAAGCAAGATCAGAGTTCCATTTGAAATAATGTTTAAAATTAGGGAATCCCCCTTCTCGTAATATGAGATTACAACGAAGAATTTGAGGAGTGATATTGATAATGCAACACATCCCTGTCTCTCCTTCTCTCTCCATCACTCTCCTGCCCGCTCTAGTCTCTCGCTTACTCCAATCTTAAATTTTCAAACTTTCAAACAAAAAATAAAAAAAAAATTACACACTTTAGGATCTCAAAGACGTTGGTAAAAAAACGTTTCAAATGAAACAAGGGGCAGCAACAGAACTTTGGATTTTCTTTCTATAACTTGGCTCTTTAAAAAAAAAAAAAATTTTGAACCTTTCCCCCCACTTCTTCATTCCTTATCCTCCTCCTTCCTCCCACCCACCGCCAACTCCATCCACGGGCATCATCATCGATCAATCTATTCAATTCGCCCAAGCCTTTTGCCAATGTTCGAAATGGTATCACCGTATCTCAGTGGAATGTTATGGTTCGCTTTCCTCTTCTTTCTTTCTTCGATTCCTTTTAAAAAACTTCTTCCTTCTTCAGAAATCGTTTTAAAAACTCTGTTTTTCGTTCCCCGGGAAAAAGAATTTTTGAATTTGGGTTCCGTTTTCCTTAGGTAACCGATTCGTGAGCCCGCTGAGAGTCCCGGCACGTTTCAAGTTTCCCAATATATTTATTTTAAGTGAATGTGAATTTCTTTTTAGAAAACCTATTTGTGAAACCATGAATTAGTTTTGTTGGTTTTTTTTTGGCATGTTACCTTTTATTTTAAAAGGTTTTAAAAGTGTTAGATTAATTGTTAAGTTGACAACGATTCATTGTATTAGTGAGAAATTTACAATCCCTTCCTTTTTCAGTTACAAATTGGATTAATAGAATGCGTTAGGTAAATTCGTAGGTCAGGAAAAAAGGTTGACTTCAAACAAAAGATTTGGCGATTCGATATTTATAATTCTTTTCCAGGTCCCAATTAATTCAAATTTTAACCAAAGGCAATTTGCAACATCCCAACGGCCCTTGTGGCCTTCACTCGTCTCTCTCAAATCTCTCAAAATCTCTCTCCTTCGTAAAGCTAATTTCGCAACATCTCCAGTCCCCTTGGTCCCGTCTCGTCCCCCCTCGTTCTCCTCTCTCTCTTCTCTTCTCTCCCTCCATCGTCTCCCTCTCCCTTCCCTTCCTCCTCCTCCTAAAAATCCCTCTCTCCTCTCTCTCTTCTCTCTCGTCTCTCTCCCACCTAGTCTTCCACGATTTTTAACGGAAAACAGTGGTAAAATGGGTGTAAAAGAAAGCTGGACAAAATCGGTTTTAAAGTGCCAACTAAAAGAAAATTTACTGCAGTCCAATTTCAATCATCCCGTATTAAAAAATATGTTCATCTTATTGGCTTACGTTCAAGTTAGAGAAGGCTAACCTAAAAATACGAATTTTAAAAACAATTTAAAAACATGTAAATTAAAGAGAATTCCGTCTACGTTTACTACCCAACTTGCGGTTTTATAGCTCCTGATCCAACGATTATCACAAGCAACGGACTTCTCTTGGACTTTCTCTTCGAAACGCGTTTTTTGATATATTTTTCATTATTATTGCTCGGGTTAAGAATTGAGAGACCGTTCCAGCATCTTGTTACTTCCTCCTCTCCACCGTGTGAATTAAAAATCTTGCAGCTTTTCGTAACTGGTTTTTGGAAATTGAAATGAGGGTTTGGCAGTCGGTCCTGGTGCGTCAAGATGCTCCTCATTAGTTCATTTGAAGGTATGAAACCCTTGGTTGGTTTTTTTGACATTTTTGATCTCTCCTTTACGAAGGAACAAAATCTGAAATGTTTACAAAAAACTGTTTTTACGGTCAAGATGAAGAGAATTGCGAACAGAACGAGTAGAAGGATAATCCTCTCTCTAGTTTATACTTTGAAATTTTAAGAAAATTATTCTCTCTCATCCTCTCTCTTTCCGTCGTCTCCTCTCTTCCTACTCATCATACCTCTCCTCTCCTTCTCTCTGTAAATTTTTTTTATTGTTTTTAAGTGAATGTTAGGATGACAACAGCAAGAGTAGAGTATAAGCACTTTGTTTCTACAGTTTTTTGAAAGTTATTCTTCTCTATCTCTATCTCTCTCTCTCCCTCTGCTTCCTCTCCCTCCTCTGTCCCTCTCCACCTCCTCTACTTCTGCCCTCTTCAGCCCTCATCTCCTCTCCCCATTTTTTCGCTCTCACCCTTCCCATTTTTTGTAGTGAATGTGGTGGAATGTGATGCCACAGGAAGACGAGAGGATAATCCTCTTGTTTTTATTATTTCAAAGTTTCAAAAGTTATTCTCTTCTCTATCTCGCCTTCTCTATCTCTTTCCTCTCTCTCTCCTATCTTCGATCCCTCCTCTCGTCTCTCTCTCTCACTTCATTTTAGTTTGTTCAATAAAAGTGAAATAAAAAAGCACAAGGTTTCAAAATGTTATTTCCATGGAAGCATCCACGAGAGAGAGGCAGCGAATTGGAAGTGGAATTATTTTATTTTAACATTCTTGCTTGGATGGCCTGTTTTGCATCTTGCAATGCTAAATTAAAATATTTTGGAATAAAAATCGACTTTTACCCCAGTGAAAAGATGAAAGAGGCTAGATTTGCCGGGTTGAGAATTGATGTCCAAGAACGGCACAAATGGAATTATATTTTTTGCCGGGAGGAAGAAGAAGAAAAATAGAAGAAAGAACGAAGGCAGAATAAAAGAAAAAAGAAGTAAGAAGGAGAGAAGAGAGAGAGAGAAGAGTAAAGAGAAGAGAGAATGCAGGAGAGAGGCGCTTTTTTATTATTTAGAAGAGAGAGACAGAGCCTTTTTATTTCAGAAAAGAATAATTTCCCCCATTTATGGTTTTTCTAGTAAACATTGGCCTGCCATTTGAAAACGTTCTCTCCTCTCTTCTTCCCTCCTCTCCTCTCACTCCTTCCTCTCATCCTCTCTCTCTCTCTCTCTCTCGCTCGTCGTCGATTTATTTTTTTACCGGCTGATTCATGGTGTAAATTCATCTCGTAAAATGCATTCCTCATTCGTTACAGTTGATACGAACATCTAATTAAAATATAATCTTGGCCATCTCCTTCACATCAGCATAACCAATAGCAAAATAAACAAAATAATTTTAAAAAGTATTGTCCAGTCAGGCTGGTTTCGAGAATCTCTAAGGAGACTTGCATTCTTAAATTAAACTTTTCTGAAAACGATACAAATTACGATGCCTATTCTTCGAAAGCGTAAGAATGCTGGAAAGAGGCCAGATAATTCTAAACGTTCCAGTAATGATATGACCGATCTGTGGAAAAGGACCTTCAGGAAGTTTCCTATAAGCGGAAGTAAAGGAGGACCTTAAAAATAAACTTGGCGTTTGTTACCTTTTGTTGTTTATAAAAGTTAAATTTTCTTCAATACAAGTGGAGAAAAAGCCAACTGCTTGAATGCTGTTTGATTCTAATAATGTAGGAAAGGAAAACCATTGAACCAAGGTCTATAAATTAAAAGTGTCTTTAATTATATGAATATCACCGTGATTGAATCTTCTTTCAATAGGAATATTCTAAAGTGGATAGAGTGTCTTTCCGAAATGTTTAAAATTCATGCTATTTATTGGGTGTTCTTTTGAATGAACACCATACTCTTTGGAAGCTTGAATTTCAAGTCAGTGGCCCCTTTGATAGGCTTGTACCGTAGGAATAGGGTTCATCACCTGAGTAATGGTAATAATTTGTTAAAACGCTCGTTTACTCCAACAATGTTAGAGGGGAAAATCGCTGAATCAAATCCCGTAAACTGAAATGCTTCTGAATATATGAATATCAGCTTAGTAAGGTACTGACTTCCTCTATTTGTTCTCAAAAGAGATACTCTTACATTTTTCAGATCGCCTCCCAGTTACCCCCAAGGGACTTGCTGGCTTTGTCAGAAGCCGGTTAACTGTCATCAGTCAGGGGCGCCGTTTCCCCGGAGGTGTTGTTGTTATAGACGCGGCAGGAGTCTCGTCCTGGCAGATTTATTTGTTATTTTAGTGTCTTCGATAGATTCGGAGATAAAAGACACATGCTTCCCACGGCGATGCTGACGATGTTAACTTTATTCTCGTAGCTCTTTTGTGGAAGGAGAAGAATCACGGTTTTTTCCTTAGTTACAGTGATATGCCTGATCGATATGTTTGAAAGAGAGAGAGAGAGAGAGAGAGAGAGAGCATGTTGTATGACTGGCCTCATACAAATAGATCAGGATTACCCCGTTGAGAGAGAGAGAGAGAGAGAGAGAGAGAGAGAGAGAGAGAGAGAGAGAGAGAGATTATGGAAGAAATCTGAGGGATTTTCCATTCGTAAATATGGGATTGTTATATTGTTTTGAAAGTTTATAGATACGTTCAGGTTGTTTTGTAATGGCCAGTAT
>NC_087209.1:44974596-45009596 GCF_015104395.2 Macrobrachium nipponense | reverse complement strand
ATACTACATATGAGGCAATCAAGCAGCATACATACGAAGAAATAAATTACGACATGACAACAAAAAAGAAAATCCCGAAGAGGCTCTACCCAGATCTCCACACTGATGGGAAAGAGGAAAAAATAAACAAGAAAGACAAAGTCTGCAACCTTTTCAATAGAGGGAATTGCAGATTTGGAGAAAGATGTTACTACAAACATCCCAAGGTATGTCACAACTATGAGATCTATGGTAAATGTGCATACCAAGACGGCAACGAGGATGATTGCAGTGATCTACATCCAAAAATATGCAAACACCTAAATGAGGGAAAAGGATGTAAGTTCGACAAAAAATGTAAATATATGCACCCTGTAGCCATGAATCAAAATCAATTAAATAAGCAATCAAATAATAAAATCCAAAATAAAATAAAAAGCAAATAAAGAGAGGAACAAAGAATATGAAGTGAAGGAAAAAAACAGACCATCACCGTGATATGGTTTCCAAGATACAGCTCAAGAGATAAATACTTTATTTACGACGCAAGAGGATATTGCAGATACAGATAAAATTACAGATTCAGACACAAAATGGATAATTATGATGAAGGAAGATCAAATATTATGGAAAAGTTGGATTTTTTAATGTCAGAATTTCTGGAAATGAAGAAAAGAACAACATACCAGAACAGGAAAGAGACATGGGAAAATCCTTATTATTACCCATATTAAATGAAGGAGAAAACACGCAAACCATCATAGTGATGAATGCGCAGGGTTTAGTTTCGAGTAACTCAAAAAGAAAAATAGAGTACTTAGAATAACTAACCCAAATTGAAAAGAAAACAGATATAATGAATATAAGTGAAACCTGGTATTCCCAGGAGACTGGGAATGACGATCAAATAAAAGGGTTCCAAACTTATAGATCAGATGGAAAAAATAGGAATCAAGGGGGAACCGCAATCTATGGGAAAGACAAAAAACAAGGAAAATATATGAGAAATATAATAACTCTGAATGTGAACCAATAGCGGTAGAATTTGGATCTGAAAAATTAATGAACATAGTAATATATAGACCCTCTAATACTAAAGAGTTTGACATAATAATAGAAAAATGGATGATATATATAGAAATCACAAGGACTGGACTATTCTCCTATCCGGAGACTTTAACTTTCCTTTCGTAGACTGGAAAGAACGAATAGGAGATTGTGGTTGTATTTATACATATAAAAAAGAGAGTAATAGTAGTGCAGAAGATAAGAGGCAATTCGAAAAGCTATTAGATATGCTACTAGAATACAACATTCAACAAATAAATCACCTGCCAACAAGAAAGGAAAATGCTTTAGACCTAGTATTTGTGAACGAGGTTAATTATGTTAAAGAAATAATAGTTTATAATGCGAATATTTCAGACCATAATGTCATAGAATTAACAGTCCATTCCAAAGCAAGTGAAAACAGAGATAAGCAAGAAAATGAAAAAGTGGGAGGGATATGGAAAATACAACTTCTACAGTAAAAATATAAAATGTTCAGAAATAAATGAAGAATTAAACAAAGATTGGGATAACATTTTCGTAAATAATGATATAAGGGTAAATACGGAGATATTATATAAAATATTAGAGAAAATAGTGGATAAATATATACTGAAGAAGAAAGGTAAACATCAGTCATGCATACCATGAGACAGAAAGATCTTGTTCCAGAAAATCAGAAAATGGAAAAAAGGTCTTGCAAAGGAAAAAATGCATTGAAAGTTATAGAACTAAAAAGTAAGATAGAAAATACAGAACAAAAGATTATACAATCAAAAGAAAATGAAAAACACTAGTAGATATCAAGCACAAAACCCCAAACTATTATACTCGTATGCAAAAAAGATGAATAAAAGAAGAATAGAAATAGGCCCTCTAAGAATTAAAGGGAGATTAACGAATGAAAAAAAGGAAATATGCAACATATTGGCAGAACGATATAAGTGAGAATTCACCCCTAGAATTGATAATGAATTGATAGAAGTAAGGGACGAAAATAGTGAATATTTAGCTGACATAGATATTAATGAAGCTGATATTGTGCAGGCTATTAATGAAATTAAAAATGGAGCTGCTGCAGGGCCTGATGGTATCCCTGCTATTTTGTTAAAGAAAGAAGTTCATTCTATCGCAAACCCACTTGCAATATTATTAAGACAAAGTGTAGATACAGGCAAGATTTATGATGAGCACAAATTACCATATATTACCGCTACTTTCAAAAGTTGATCAAGACTAGAGGCAAATAATTATAGTCCTGTGACTCTAACATCACATATTATGAAAGTGTATGAAAGGGTAATGAAGAAAAATATTATGTAACATTCAATAAAAAAATAATTTGTTTAATATAGGACAACATGGTTTCATACCCGGAAAAAGTACACAAACCAAACTGTTAGTCCACCGTGAGAACATATACAAAAATATGAAAAGCGGAAATGAAACAGATGTGGTTTATCTAGACTTTGCATAAGCTTTTGACAAGGTAGACCATAATATATTAGCGAAGAAAATTAGAAAACATAATATAGTGGATAAAGTAGGAAGATGGTTAAAAGAATTTTTACACAACAGATGCAAACAATGAGAAATCGGATGAAGCTAAGGTAATATCCGGTGTGCCACAAGGTACGGTGTTAGCTGCATTACTGTTTGTTATTATGATTGCAAACATAGACAGTAATGTTAAGGACTCGGTTGTGAGTAGTTTCGCCGATGACACAAGAATAAGTAGAGAATTTACTTGTGATGAAGATAGGAACACACTACAAAGAGACCTTAACAAAGTATATGATTGGGTAGAGGTAAATAGGATGGCATTTAACTCTGATAAATTTGAATCAATAAATTATGGAGACAGAGAAGGAAAGCTATATGTTTATAGGGGACCTAATAATGAGACAATCACAAATAAGGAAGCAGTTAAAGACCTTGGTGTGATGAATAATAGGAACATGTTATGCAATGATCAAATAGCAATTCTATTGGGAAAATGTATAGCAAAAATGGGAATGCTGTTACGGCACTTCAAAACAAGAAAAGCTGAACACATGATTATGCTTTATAAATATATGTTCGTAGTCCACTTGAATATTGTAATATGATATGGTACCCACACTAGCAAAAGGATATTGCACAAATAGAGAGTGTACAAAGGTCCTTTACAGCTAGAATAGGAGAAGATAAGGGTCTTGACTACTGGGAAAGACTACAATCCTTAAAATTATATAATCTAGAAAGGAGAAGAGAACGCTACATGATAATTCAGGCATGGAAACAGATAGAAGGAATAGCCGAAAACATCATGGAGCTAAAAATATCAGAAAGAGCAAGCAGACGTAGATTAATAGTGCCCAAAACTATACCAGGAAAAATAAGGAAAGCACCCAGGACATTAATCCACTACGCACCAGCATCGATAATGGAGCGTCCATTCAATGCATTGCCAGTTCATCTGAGGAATATATCAGGAGTTTTTGTAGATGTGTTTAAGAATAAGCTCGACAAATATCTAAGCTGCATCCAAGACCATCCAAGATTGGAAGATGCAAAATATACCGGAAGATGTACTAGCAACTCTCTGGTAGACATTAGAGGTGCCTCACACTGAGGGACCTGGGGCAACCCGAACAAGATGTAAGGTAAGTGTGATGGTAATTGCTTCATAGCAAAGAAAGATAAAGGAAAGGAGAACACATTTTCGAGAAGTTCGGCAGCAAGGAGGTTTTCGCGCCACTGTTGGCGGCGCCTATGTTCGTGATTGTTCCAGAATCGTCGGGCGTGTTGTGGAGCGCAAAAACGCGCCAATATTACGTGAGAAATGCCGCGATTTTCTGATGCAATGCCTCGTCTAGATTCATCCAAGAAGTTCTAGAAATCCCTGGAGTCGGTGACGTTCGCCGTAGGCTCCGCCCCCAGAGTGCAGTATAAATACGACGAACGAACTTTGGCGAGCAGTGATCGTAGAAGGAAGAGATTGTAAAAGAGAGAGATCACTAGTTAGTAAGAGCCACCGATCAGATTATCAGTGAGAGATCAGCAGCAGTGATCGTCAGAGAGAAACTAGAGACGAAAGAACCGACAAAGCATCAATCATGAAGAAAAGTTGCTCGAGAGTTTGGTTGGATATTGGTCTAATCGTCGTCAGGAGTGGACGACCGAGTTGTCTCTACGTTGAGCAGACTTCGGAGAAGAATAGGGGAGAATTCCTGCCTTACAAGAAGATTAGTTTCTGCAATACGGAGTCAAGAGGACGTCCTCAATCGCAGATCTACTTTTATGAAGCCAGCGCGTCGAATTGCCAAATCGATTAGCAAGTATTTTAATTGCCTCACTGTTTCCCCCAGTTCATGCAGTGTAAGATTCTGTCTTTTTATGTGAATAGGAGATACCATTCTGCATTTACCTTTGTTAGTAAGCTTGTAAATAAACCTTTGTTGTGTTAGTGTTTCTTTCTATATTCGTATCCCCAGTTTCAGCTGTTTGTGTTGATATATTTTTTTATTATTTCATATCGAACCTGAAGCCGTAACATTGTGTCGACCCTTTCCAGGACATTTCGACACCGTACCATTGTCTCTGAGTCTCAGGGTCCGTAACATTTGTGGCGACCTTGCCTAGGCTATCAACGCCATAACAGTTTGAAACAGGGAGGATATAGGAAGAATCAGAATGAGTGAGATGGTGAAAGAGTTTGTTGAGTCAGGTAAGCTACTAGGTCTAGAGGGGAATGATCTCCGTGAGTATGTTGAAAGGAAAGAAAGGGAAAAGTATGAGAGAGATGAAAGAGCGGCTGAGAGAGAGGAAAGGGCAGCTGAGAGAGAAATGCAGCAACAAGAAAGAGAGAAAGAGCGTATGCATGAGTTGGAAATTGCTCGGTTAAGGGAAAGTACTCGTAACAGTCGGTCAGGCGAGAACGAAAACGAAGCTGATACATTAGGTATGACTCGTATGAGTGCAGTGCTAAAGTTAGTACCAAGTTTGATGAGGAAGATGTTACGACATATTTCACAGTGTTTTGAGAAGTTAATGGAACGAGTAGGTTCTCCTAAAGAAACATGGACTTTATATTTGCAGTCAGTTTTGAGTGGTAGGGCACTTACTGTGTATAGTTGCATGTCTAAGGAGGAATGTGATAATTATGATATCGTGAAAGAAACTGTTCTTAGCGCGTACAGGTTACTACCTACCAGAGCGTACCGCAAGAAATTTAGAAATTTAAGAAAGGATGAAAATATTACGTAGTATGTAGAATACGGTAAGAAGTTAGATAGACTGTTTTTGATTGGTTAACTTCTGCTAAAGTGATGATTTTGATAGTTTGAGAACTTAGTGTTGCTAGAAACCTTCAAAGATAACGTATCCACCCCTGAGATTAAACTTTTATATAGAGGATAGGCGAGAAGTATCTTTGCAGGAGCAACTAGGCTAGCTGACGAATATAGTCTAAATCATAATTTGAAGTGTTAGTAGAAACGAAATGATCCATTCGTCTGGTAGAGTACAAAGCAGTAAAGGTTTCAGTCCTAGTAATAGCAATGCGAGTAGAAGTGACTATTCCTGTTATACATGCGGAAAACCTGGTCATACGTCTGAAGGTTTGTAAGAGTAGAATGGCATAGTGGCTCAGAATTAACTTGTTTCCGATGTAATGGGAAAGGCCATTTAGCGAGAAATTGTGCAGCAGAAAGGAAGGACTGGTAAGAAACCAGTATCACTAGTTAACCTGTTTCGTCAAGTAGGGATGATGTGATGAGAGAAACTAGGAAATTTTTTTGGTGAATTCTGTCGGAAGGCGTAGTTTCCTCTCTTGGAGGAGTAGATTCGAAGAGAAGTAGTCTTGCTTCGAGACACAGGGCTGCAGTATCGCTGATAAGAAGTGAGTGTGTGCCGAACAGGGCAGAAATCAATGGAAAGAGAAAGTTATGTTAGGTGGATTTCCTAACACTTGTGTTCTTTGTCCTTTGTTGAAGTTGAATTTAGAAAGTCAGGTAGTGTCAGGAGAAGTAAAACTTGCAGTTGTGGACAGTTTGCCCGTTGAAGGCGTTGACATTATTGTCGGTAATGACTTAGCTTTATCCAAGAATGTGAATCCTGTTGTGAGGAATATTCCAATTCCTGAAATGGTAGTAACTAGGTCGGGTTTAGATACAGACATAGACTACGATCATAATTTGTTCATGGATTCGAACGAGTGTGTGTTCGTTGATTCGAACGATGGTAAGTTCGTGGATTCGAACGAGAGTAAGTTCGTGGATTCGAACGAGTGTGAGTTCGTGGATTCGAACGTGAGTGAGTTCGTGGATTCGAACGAGTGTGATAGAGGTAGCGAGGTTGATCTTAGCATGAGTGTGGCTGAGAGACCAGACTCTATCGAAGTTAACAGTGAAAGCCAAGGGGAAGGCGTAGCTGTCGGGAGTAACGTAGTAAATGTACCTGTATGTAGTCCTAGTTACGGTTGATGAATTAAGCTCTAACATTTTGGATTGGGGATGAGCTAATCAAGTTGCAGAGAGAGGATGAGACACTAACCCGAATTTTTTAATATGAGCTGGATGGTGATCTCGATGATGTGTGTAAGGAAACTTTTTGTTTAAAGGACAAAGTTTTGTGTCGTTATGTTCGACCGAAGTCAGGTAGTAAAGGGGAAGTCACAGAACAATTAGTAGTTCCTAGGAAGCTTCGTGAACTAGTTTTGAAATTTGCACATGATGAGCAAGGACATTTGGGAGTGATTAAAACTTTCAAGTGTATTAGTAGGACGTACTTTTGGCCCAAGATGAAAAATGATGTATGTTTTAAGAGATATGTTTTAAGCTGTCTTGAATATCAAATTGCAGGGAAACCGATTCATGTAATTCCCAGAGTTCAGTTGTGTAATATTCCTTCAGTAGGCTTATCTTTTGAGAATGTATTTATAAATATGTTCGGAACTTTGCCTAGAAGTAAGGGTAGAGATGATTGCATAACTAATCTTGATTATTATAAAAACAATTTAAGAGATGTTTGGCATCTAGTGGAGGAGAACGGAAGCGCTTGGCATTTAGCGAAAGAAAACCCGAACGGAAGTCAAGGGGAAACTAAAGAGAAACCTTATCTTATAGCCAAAGAAAGAAGTTTGTGTGTAAGAGATAAACTTTTAGTACTAGTCTCGAGAGAAAGTCCATTTTTACCTTATAAGTACGAAGGTCTTTATTCAGTTTTAGATAAGAGGGGAAATATGGAAATATACATTATAGAATTAATGTAGGTAAGAGGAGTGAAAAGGCAATGAAGGTAAATTTGCTTCAGAATTATAAACAACGCCCCGTGCCGTGGCCTCCACCCTGTGTAACAATGTTACTGAGTGAGATTAGTTTTGAGCCAAACACAATAGGTGTTTTAGTATTTATATGTTTTAATCAGAGTTCAGAAAATATAAATAGTAAGAGGGAAGGATAATGTTATAGAAGTAGCCTCTAGAGATATTTCTCTGAATGAGTAGCCTAATAACCGTTTTCTGCTATAGCACGAGTAAGTGTGTGAGTGGGGAAGTGTGCGTGTTTGACTGGATTAAAGCTTTATGCAGAATTGTTCCGCCCCGCGTGTTTTAATTTTTGCTTCTCTTTAGAAAAAACAAAAAAAAAATAAAATCAATTGATTTAATTTTTTAATTTTTTTCGGGGGGGTCTTTTTTTGGGGGTGCTTGTGATGGCAATTGCTTCATAACAAAGAAAGATAAAGGAAAAGGAGAACGCATTTTCGAGAAGTTCGGCAGCAAGGAGGTTTTCGCGCCACTGTTGGAGGCGCCTATGTTCGTGATTGTTCCAGAATCGTCGGGCGTGTTGTGGAGCGCAAAAACGTGCCAATGTTACGTGAGAAACGCCGCGATTTTCTGATGCAATGCCTCGTCTAGATTCATCCAAGAAGTTCTAGAAATCCCTGGAGTCGGTGACGTTCGCCGCAGGCTCCGCCCCCAGAGTGCCGTATAAATACGACGAACGAACTTTGGCGAGCAGTGATCGTAGAAGGAAGAGATTGTAAAAGAGAGAGATCACCATTTAGTAAGAGCCACCGATCAGATTATCAGTGAGAGATCAGCAGCAGTGATCGTCAGAGAGAAACTACAGACGAAGGAACCAACGAAGCATCAATCAAGAAGAAAAGTTGCTCGAGAGTTTGGTTGGATATTGGTCTAATCGTCTTCAGGAGTGGACGACCGAGTTGTCTCTACGTTGAGCAGACTTCGGAGAAGAAAAGGGGAGAATTCCTGCCTTACAAGAAGATTAGTTTCTGCAATACGGAGTCAAGACGACGTCCTCAATCGCCAGATCTACTTTATGAAGCCAGCGCGTCGAATTGCGAAATCGATTAGCAAGTATTTTTAATTGCCTCACTGTTTCCCCCAGTTCATGCAGTGTAAGATTCTGTCTTTTTATGTGAATAGAGATACCATTCTGCATTTACCTTTGTTAGTAAGCTTGTGAATAAAACTTTGTTGTATTAGTGTTTCTTTCTATATTCGTATCCCCAGTTTCAGCTGTTTTGTGGTTGATATATTTTTTTTTTTTGTATTTTCCATATCGAAACTGAAGCGCGGACCTCCCTCAGAGGCCCGTAAACATTGTTGGTCGACCCTTTCCAGGACCATTTCGACAACCGTTACCATTGTCCTCTGGAGTCTCAGGGTCTCTCCGAAGTTTGAGACCGAGAACACTAGTTTTCCTAAAATTAAATTGAATAAGTTAATTTATTATTTAGTTTTCTTTTTAATAGTTAAAAGAAAAGAGGAAACAGTTATAATTCGCTCGCTCTCTCTCTCTCTCTCTCTCTCTCTCTCCGAAGTTAAGAGACAGAAAACCACCTAGGTTTTCCTAAAAAGAAATTGGTTTATTACGTTAAGTAATTATATTTAAGTTTTCTCAATAGTAAAAGATAGGAAACCAGTTATATTCTCTCTCTCTCTCACTCTCTCACTCTCTCTCTTCTCTCATCATCTCCTCTCTCTCTATTAGGTAGGATGCATATTTATTTCTAAAAGGGAAATCGCTCACAAGTTGAATTATTAGCGTGAGACTACTGTTTCGCATACATAAATAACCCAATCATTCTAATGAGAAAAAGAGAGTAAAGCAGGGAATCTCTCTCTCTACTCACTCCTCTCTCTCCTCCTCTACTCTCTCTCTCTCTAAGTTAGGAGATGGAGGGCCACTATTTTTTTTTTTAAAATAAAGGAAAATTGACCAAGTTAAGTTATCATTTGTTTTTAGTTTTAATAGCTAAAAGAGAGAAAACAGATATGCTCTCCTCTCTCCTCTCTCTATCTTCTCTCTCTTCTCTCTCTTCTCTCTCACTCTCTCCTCTTCTGTCTCTTTCTAAGTTAAGAAAAACGGAGGCCACTATTTTTTATAAAATGAAATTGGACCAAGTTTAATTTAGTTATTTGGAGTTCTAATAGTGAAAATAGAGAAACTGTTATGCATCTCTCTCCTCTCCTCTCGCTCCTCTCTCTTCCTCTCCTCTCTCTCTCTCTCCGAACAATCAGGGCACGAATGGGACCCTAGTTTGAAATTAAACTGATCAGCTAATTCATCTATCTATTGATTCACTCTTTTTAATAAGTAGAGACCACAATCTTTTTAAGCAACCTCTCTCTCTCTCTATCTCTCTCTCTCTCTCTCTCTCTCTCTCTTTCATCCTCATACCATTATTCAAGCCTGGATCCGCAACTCCCAACTGTTATCACCCACCCTTCGATTCTTTTAACGACTTTGTTCAACGACCAGGGAAGACATCCCCCCCCAAGAATCCAGAGGATCGGAAAAAGGCCGCGGCATTTTCTTCCCAGCCTCTTTGTGCTCGCGTTTTGTTTTGTCCTCAGGGGAGGGAGGGGAAGAATATTTTCGGAGGAAAAGAAGTCGGTTGTATTGAAGGGTTGTATTTCATAACATTGATGATATTTGTTATGTGCGAATGTATTATTAAAAATCATCTTGTTTATAGCTCAAGAGTAAAAAACTCATGTGTTTTAGCTAGAGGACATTCTGTGGGTCGATACCTGTTTTTTTTATTGTCTTTATTTGCAATTTTCTCCTCCATACGAAATCGTCATTTTTTTCCTTATGGAAAATGAGTAGCTAGGTAGATATTAATATATATATATAGATAATATATAATATAGAAATAATATATATATATATATATAATATATATAATATATATAATACATGAATATTTATCACATCACCGTGAATTCATATAAATCCATTTACGAGGCTACGTATTGAATTATATGAATCACCGGTGATGTGATAAATATTCAGTAATAAGGCCTGCGTGGGTTCAAAACGCTCGAAATCAGGCTAGGCATGGTGGAGGGGGGTTCCATATCGTATTATAATTAAAACAAATCAACGAGATCGGCGTTTGATTTGAAACAAATGGTCAGAAATCGGATAAAACAAACCTTTAGGCCTCTTCTTGATAGCCGTTTCCGGTTAGCGTCACTGTCTGTGAATCCTGATTTCGTTCTTCCCGTCCAACCTGGCAACGGTGGTTCAGATCCCATGGGGTGACCGTAATTTATTATCAACTAAAAAAGTTCCCCCTCTGGTACATATATGAAAAATATATCAATTCCGAGGTAGAGCGAACTTAGATAAGTTAAAGGACATTTGTTAGCTAGGTATGAATACCCTTTTAAACTTGAGAAAGATTCCTGTTTTAACAGAGGAATTTATCTATATATATATATAGATATAAGAGATATATAGAAGTGATAGATAGATAAAAGATATATGTATAATTAGATTTATAGAATATATATATATATATATAGATAGATAATATATTATTATATAAGATATATGTAGATATATTAGATATATAGGATATATATAATATATATATATATATATATAATAGAACATTATAAGATATATATTAAATAATATATATATAGATATATATAGAATCTTATATAGTATATCGATATTAGATAATATAATAAAGATATAGAGATTACCTATGAGAGATAATATATAAATATATAAAACCTATAATTATATATATATATAATATAATAATATATAAATAAATAATATATATATATTATATATATAATATTATATTATATATATATATATGTCTATCTATATATATTATATATATATATATATATATATAATATTTGAGTGTGTGTATTTAGATAAGGAACGAATTACCACATTCCAAGATGAATCGGAGGAGGAGGTCAGTACCAAAGCGCTTTAGCCTTTATTCAGGCATCGTTTGGGCACAAAAAATGATGAAAATTTTAAAAGGAGGAAAAAGGAAGGAAAAGCCTGCCTTGGTAGTGAATTTTCCCTCCCTATTGTCGAAGGAACTTTTGTTTCTTCGACTAGAGCTGGCGTAATACGAAAAAAGGGTCCTCTTCCATTCCTGACATCATCATCCTTTCAGATAAAGTATCTATTTCGAGGGACAGACAAATCGCCCCGAAGACGCGGAAAGTTTTCCATCGCCTCATTATTTCTTCTCTTCGGGGAGACCTGGCGGAAAGTTAGATGCGGAAATTATTACTTGGGGAAACACATACTGGCGACTGGAGAGAGACTTCGACGCTTGTGGAAGGTGTGTGTGAAAATATGTTTGGTGTGCGCTGTTTGTTTGTCTTCCATATACGTATGCGATGTTCCACGTATGCATGTCCCACGCACTGTGTAAGGAGTAATCTATTACATAGCCTAAATCTTATTCAGCCTTAGAATTAGACAGAAAAGAAAGAGAGGAGAGAGGAGAGGAGACGAGAGAGAGAAGGTGGGGGATTAAAATTCATATTTCAGTTTAAAAATTTAGACGAGACACCGACAAGACAGAACAGACAAGAGAGGGAGACAGACCATTCAGACAGCCAGACCAGACAGATAGGACAGGACAGATGGCCAGGACTAAACCGAGACAGAAAAGCAATGCGAGGAGACGAGAGAGGAGAGGAGAGAACAGATGAGAGAGAGAGAGAGAGGAATTATCAGAGAGTTCCTCGCTATCCTCTAAGGCAAAATATAAAATAGCCAAGGAACCAAAATAAGGTAAAAAAACCTATGATTATTTTCGGGTCCATATAATACAAAACAGAAACTATAACAATTCCTTAAAAGTACAGGTGGAAAAAACATTAACATTAAGATGAAATCAAATGAATGTCAAAAAATAAAAAAAAAATGAATAATCTTTTTGGAGAAAAAGCAATATATTCCAGAATCTGGAAGTAAGCAAGAAAGAATGCCAACTGTTGATTTCGGGACAGCATTCCTCTTACGGGAACTCTGGAAAGGAAAATGGTAAATTACCCTCTTCATCCCGGTACTTCAAGACGTTGCCTAAACTCTAGACTCCCCCCGAGAATGTTATGGCACTCGGACAGAGGAAAGTGCCATACAGCTAAGGACGACTCCGGCAATTAACCATTAAGATGGGCGGCGGCGATGAACTGTCATTAATCTAGAAGAGAGAGATGGGGGGGGGGGAGGGGGGGGGGGGTTGGGGGGGTTGTGGGAATGGTCTGAGAAAGAAAGTTTGATAAACAAAAAGTAAGGAAGAAAAGGTGTAAGGAAGAGCGAGAGAAGAGAGAGAAGAGGAGAGACGCGGTTGACGGAGGAGGAGGAGAGGAGAGGAGAGGGAGAGCCATCATATTCTTATAGCTCGTTCGGTTTAGCCCCCAGGTCCCTCAGTGGTGAGGTTAGGACAAAACTTGGAGGAAAGTATCGGTAAACAAAAGGAAAAGGAGGAGAGAGGAGCGAAGAGAGAGATAATATCGATATAGGCTGACAGCAGAATCAATTTCAACTTAACTGTGCTTGAACAAGAAATTAATAGTAATTAAGAATTAATACAAATTCCGCCGGTTCATTTAAGACGGTATGCATTGAATATACAATACCTTTTATCATAAAAGCGAGATTAACCTACACTACTGTAATGACTAATGGACTGCCTAACCCGGTGGGTTCAGTATATAAAAAAAATTTAGCCAATATTAAAATCAGTTTACCACATTTGTGAAACTAGACAGCTTCCTTTTGAATAAATCTTTCCCAAATTATTCTGTTACTTTTATTTGTAAACGAGTATGTTTTACGGTACCGGTTGTGTGGTTCGAAACTATTAAAACTTCTTTTCTATAGTGGGTTATTTTTGCAGATTAGATTCTTAAAACATGGTGGCATTTAGCGCTTCACACGAAACTAGCTCTTATATTTTGAAGAACAAACAATGAAGTGTAAAGAAAAATAGTTTAGCAAAGTAAACTTAGCTTGTTTCATTCGTAGTCGATCGGGCTTCTGGGGAAACTACGGCAGTGCAATTTTAAGGATTGTAGAGTCGTATAACGTCAAAATATATTTTTACTATTCTGTAATTCTGGCGTGGTCATAAAGTATCATTCATTTATAAAATTTCATAAAAAAAAATCGAGTCCTAAACATGTCGGATTAGCTAAACCAATATATTTCACATAAACTAATAGCGAAAGGTAATGACTAAATGTTTAGTATGTGTTATTTCTAGGAACCACAGAGGGGGAAAAATTTTTTTGTATGCTGGAGGTATGGACAGGGGAAAATCATGTCCCCAAGAACTTAATTGCCAATCTTAGGGAAATAATTCGTTTGAAACGATGCTGGGCTAAAAACACATATTAAAACACAAATATCAGTCTTTTATTTCTCGGAATAATAATCTTCGGTACGATTAAAAATTCTAATGAATTATTTTCTCAAAAGTATTACCAGAATCTTTAAAGGTTTTCGTCCGTTCCATAATACCAGTTACTGAAACTGTTAGGTTAGGAAGAAATAATATTTGTTTGTGGAGCCTACTGGTTCCACAAAAGTGTATTAACGGTAGGGGTAAACTCCCCCTGCGCCCCTGCCCGACCTGATTACAATAACTATTGCGATTAATTACACACAAACAAACTAACATATTATATAATATATAAGATTATATATATATATATAATATATCATATATTATATATATATATATACATAATATATATATATGTGTGTGTTTGTGTGTGTGTGTGTGTGGTGTATATATATATATAATATATATTATATATATATTATATTATTATGTGATGGTGGTGTGTGTGGTGTGTGTGGTGGGTATATTATACATATGAGAGATAAATATATATTATATATCTATATATATATTAGATTATATAATAATATATCTATATATAGATATATGGTCAAACAAAAATAAACTCGTTACTGGTTTTTATAACGTACAATGTGTATTTGCTGTAACCTCTGGATTGTTGTCACCAATTAACTGTTTGGTAATTGGAATTCATTAATCCTTAACAAGTTCCCATTAATATTTGTTACTTTAAACTGATGTTGGGGTATATGTCCCTGCTTAATGAGCGAGATTATTACCCGTAGGTTATTTTGCCTATTTCGGTCTTGAGGAATAAATGAAACTGTTTGTTCCATTTCTCGTTCTTAACAAGATACACGAGGCATACCAATTCTGACACAGGGTAAAATCATATCTAACTTCGGATCCATGGAGCAATTTAAGGTCTTCTTACTCTACGCATATTTGCCCTCCAAAGGCATTATTCAGTCAAAGCTACAAATCAACAAATATATTATAATATTTAATATATATATATATATATAAAATATAAATAATATATATATAAAATAAATACATATATATTATATATATATATATATACTATATAGTATATATATTTATTTATAGATAATATATATATTACTATATATTATATATATATATATTATATATATATTATATATATTAATATTTATTATTGTGTGTTATATATATATATATATATTATATATATATATATAAACATAGATATAATATATAATAATATATATATATATATATATATATATAATATATTATATATAACATACAGATTATTATAACATATATATATTATTATATATATATATACGATATAATATTACTATAATTATAATTATATTAGTATGAATACATATATAATACATATATATATAATATATATATATAAATATATATATATAATATAATATATATAGATATATATATATATATATACAGAATATATATATATAAATACATATATAGAGATATCTATATATTATATAGAGATCTATATATATATATAAATGTATAGATTATACAAGATATATAAAGTATATTATATATAGATAATAGATTAATATATAATATAGATATATATTATATATAGAGGGGTTTCATTAAAACGGAAAAGACTAGTTTTTCCAAAGACTTCAGGATTCTTCAAATGGGGATGAAATCTGTCCTGGATTATCACCAGGTCAAAAATTAGCCAAAAGAAGGCCAAGAGACATCAAGAATTGTCATGCCAGATTACATCAGGTTACAGCCCACAACATTAAATTAAGACCCCAATAAGAGAGGGCTTCTAGTTTAGGAAACCACTGACAAAAACGCCAGCCATTAAATGTATCGATTGCAAGGGAAAGCTATGGAGGGTCAATTTGAGCAAATTTCCAGGCGGTTTTGCGCTCTAAACTTTCGAGTTATTTCGGCAGAGAAAATGAGGCCCAAGTTCATTGGGCAAACCGGAAGGGGACGCGAAGGAGAATGTTAAAAAAAAAATAAAAAAAAAACTTTGGATTAAACGGCGATGTGGTGATGTTAGTCAAAGGTGTGATAATTTTACTGTTCTGTTTTTTTCTTTTTCCACCATGGGAGAGTGAATACCTATCTGGAAGGGACGATTTTTTTCTGGCGGGTGGGGAAGGGGGGTGGGGGAGGGGGTTCTTTGATTTCCCTCTTCTTGAATTCCATAATGTTCTCTGCCGACATTGACAAAAACTCTCCGAAAACGGGCATTGCCAAGTTTCAGGACGAAAACGGGGGAAAGGGGAAGAAGGTTCGGGAGAGTTAGTCTAGTAAATTGTTTTCGAGTTGGTTGGTATTGAAAACTTTGTTTTCTCTAAAATGACCTTATTATTTGCGCTGTCTGCCTTAGTCTGTGGGCAGAGTCCAGCAGGTCGGCTGCAGGATTCTTCACACCCCTTTTGTGTTGAGTAAGGATTGGATGGGGGGGGGGAAAAGGGGGGGGTGGACCCCAAAAAATTTCATAAAAAACCACTTTCTTTATAGCGAAAAGTAGTTGCTACTTAAAGTTTATAAAGAAATCATTAGGAAAAAAACACGTGCACCCATATATTCATTCATATAATAATTGATTTCTGTATAGAGAGAGAGAGAGAGAGAGGACGAGGAGAGAGCAGAGGAGATGAGAGAGATTGGGGAGATGTTGTAAGAAATTACCCGAGTGATATTTTCGAAGAAGATTAATATAATAAAATGTTTATTCACTATCAAAAACGTTTTGCAAACATTAGGTTTGCCTATCAATGCATAATTAAAAAAATTATTATTGACTGGTAGATTATACAATATAGATATACTATAGATACAAGTGACTTATAGAGATAGATATTAGTATATATAGATATATAGATACTATATATATTATATAGTTTTACACATACTTGCAGTCCAGAGTTTCAAAATGAGCCCGATTAAATTCCGGAGCAAGATAAAACTTCGACTCTCAAATTTAACGGGAAAGTTTAGGAGGTCAGGAATCTTATAATTTCATGACCTTCCCCCAGTTACACTGCCTTGTTTTCTGTATCCGTTCGCCTCCTCTTTGCCTAAGCTTATGTAACTTTGAGGGAACTTTTTCGATGGCTATTGCCGAAAGTTATCGATTCCGTGAGGTGGATCTGAAACATTTCTGGCTTTCGCTTCAAACTGTTGGCGCTAAGATAGCGAAAGTCGTTCCCTTTAGAATCGTCATTGTTTTTTTATAATGAATATCGGGAATTGTAACAGACCTATTTATAAACTTTTTTCAGTTCTTTTCTTCGGCTGTTATTCTTTATTTAACGATTAGTCCTTTTGCTAGCTGTTTGAATATTACCCATACTTTGCCCTATTGCTATCATTACACATACACGCACATATACATACATACATATGTTTATATATGTGTATACACACACACACACACACACACACACACATATATTATTATATATACATTATAATATTCATAATATATATATATATATATATATATATATATATACAATATATATATATATATATATTAATAATATTATAAATAATATAATATATATATATATATATATATAATATATAAGTAATATATTATAAATAATAATATATATAGATTATATATATATAAATATAAAAATATTTTCAGCTACATATGTTATCTAATGAAAACCCCTCCCCATGGTTTATTGTTGGCAGCTGAAATAGCAGCTTAAATATTTGACAGTTAGTATTCTGGAAAAAGATTTTTGCTAATCGTCCGTTTTATATTTTTTTTTATAAGAATCTGCTATTATATTCTCGTTATTTTCATTTTCATCCAGTTACCAACGTCATCGAATACTTCGATACTCTGTCATCGTTTCTCTACCTTCGAGAGAACCCCGTCTATATCATGTTTGCTTACGTGAGACGATCCGCTGCGCGAGAAATGGAATCTATAATGAACCCGAGTCAACATCAACGGAGCTGAAGATATGGATGTGTCAGTCATCAGCTACATATAAGCTCTCATGCTGTATATACATATGTATTTATCTTTGTCTGTATTCGACAATTGCGGTGGTTATATATGTTTTACAACGGAACTCTCGAATACGGGCATTAGGTGTATTTCTTTTAAAGTGCTTCATACTAGACGCCGGATGGCAGTATCCGATGGCTCTTTGAAACCCCTCTTTATTTATTCTTGGATTCTTTTTACTGTTTTAAGGTAGTGACAGTATCCAGTAGGGGACAGTATTTCTAACTGATGTCCTGCTAGCTGTGTTTCCGTTGCCTTGGTAACTTAGTGTTATCAGCTATAATTATGGATTATCCCTAAGCATACATCATTAACAGTAGACGAGGGACGCATTTGTACGGATAATGTCCATTTGGTCTTTTATACCTTTACCAAGTGGAAGCTAATACGAATGATGTGTATGGGATATTGGAGAAGACACCTGTTAGCCTAGGATATGTATATTTGGTGTACGATAGAGTGGATGGATTATGATAGTTAAGTTGGGAGATTCCGCTCATCCTCTCCGTTTAGTTGATGAAGCAAGGATCCTTAGGCATTACGGTTTCATAGCACCAAATCTCGACGACTTCGTACTTCAAGTGGAAACAGAGACAAAGGTTCGATTCTGAGCATTCCAGATGTGTATTTCTGGAAATAGAAGTTGACTCTGACAGGGCTTGGAATTCACGCAAAGCCGTTGGTCCCATTGCTGAATAACCACTGGTTCCATGAAACTTAAAAACACCATACAAACAAACAAACAAACAGAGATGAAGGATGTACCTAAGATTTATTCAGAATATAAAGAGCACTTTGAATAACGAATGCGAATTTTCTTACCAAAGTTTTTTTTTTCTAGTTGATTTATTACTGGTGAAAATGAAAAAGAGAGAATTCGTGACACACTAAAATGGGTTATCATATCTTTGACGCGGTGATTTTCATCATGAAAAGAAGAGGTTCCGTACGCCTACACTTTTGAAGTATATAATCCCCAATCCATTAGGCTCGAAGAGTGATGAGTGTCGGATTTGGAGAGATTTAAGGGAATTATAATCAAAACAACTGTCACAAATCGACCCAATCTTCTTCCTCTTAGTTCGGATACGAAAGAGGATGAAAATCAACCGGAGAAAAAAATAAAGAAGAGGAAACGGTTTCGTAGTTAAGGATAATAATCTTAGGAAAAATAATTATTTAATTCGAACACGAAATAGGCTGAAAATCAACCGGAAAAAAATAAGGAAAGGCAAACGGTTGCGTAGTTAAGGATAATAATCTTATAAAAAATAAACATTTGAAATTTTCTCATGAAAAGCAACTTCTATTTGCGAGTGTCCAAAGGTCATACATTGTCATTACAACGTCCAAATGTTAAAGGTTCGTAGAACCAAATATGAAAAAACCCCTCAGAGGCGTGATCGGTATGTTCTTGACCTGCCACCTCGGTAGCCGCGAGTTCGATTCTCAGGGATTCCACTGAGGTGTTAGATATGTGTATTTCTGGTGATTGAGGTTCATTCTCGACGTGGTTCGGAAGTCACGTAAAGGCGTTATTCGTATTGCTGAATAACCACCAGTTGCATGCAATGTAAGAACACCATACAAACAAACAAACAAAAACCAGATATAAAAGCTGTTTGGCAGAAATTTGGACCAAATAAGAAGAGATGAAGAAACAAATGAGCTGGAATGCCGATAATCCCTTGAAGTTAAGGACGGCTGAGAAATGGTGATAGAACGCAATAGAAAAGTTTATGTTGTATTAAGCAACTTGACGACCGTTTACTGTCGCTTCGTCGAGAAAGCGGACTTTTGATATTCTCCCCTGAGAGAGAGAGAGAGAGAGAGAGAGAGAGAGAGAGAGAGAGAGAGAGAGAGAGAGAGAGAGATGGGTGGGGGATTAATATCAGAATAAACACCTAACTTGTATAAATGGCAACTGCAAATGTCACATACTCGCCGGAAAAAAACAAAAACAAACAAGTAAACTTCGGCGCAATCGAGTTTTCTGTACAGCGTATAATCAAGGCCCCCGAAAATAGGTCTATCTTTCGGTGGTCTTCTTATAATGCTGTATGAGCCGCGGCCCATAAAACAATAACCAAACCAGACGCACGATCATGTCTAACTTTAACCTTAGATAAAATAAAACCCACCGAGGCCAGAGATGTAATATTTGGTATGTTTGATCACTGGATTATGGATGATCAACATACCAATTTGCAGCCCTCTAGCCTCAGTAGTTTTTAAGATCTGAGGGCAGACAGAAAAAGTTAGAACGGACAGTTGAATAGCCATCTCAGTACTTTTCTTTTACAGAAAATTAAAACCTATAATCCTTATAATATTCCAGGAAAAATATTATCAAGTCGCAAATATGAATAATGAATTCTATAGAATTCTTGATATATATGAAAAACGATGCCTCGTACCTTGCTTCATTATTTTAATCCTGCCATTAAAACATCCAGTGACTACGTGAACACGACGATAAAATTCAGTTGCCTTTTACTGGTCGTAATATTATTTTCATTAAATAGAGATTTTCAAATGTCCAAATGAGGTCATTACCTAAGCATTTTAAAATACCCTTATGACTTTCAGGGCCGAAATCTTTATACTGAAGGATGGATAAGTCTCTTTATTTAGATTATTAATTGCTCCAATTCTTTCCGACGTCGACTAATACCTAATTATCCTTTTACAAAAACTCGAGATCTTCTTTTACAGTTTCCAGGAAATTTTACAGATCTACCAATTGGCGTCTCAGTCATGACAACGAACTAATATTTCCAGGTTAATTTTATCTGCACTGGAAATCTGAAGACATAGATGGAAAAGATAGACCAGAACCTACTGAATCCAAGGGTTAATATGTAAATCTTTTCAGTCATTCATGTTTTAAACATTCTCTATTTGGCAAATTTCATGTTTAAAAAAAAACTTCAAAATACACACACACACACACACACACACACACACACACACACACACACACACACACACATATATATATATATATAATATATATATATATATATTATATATATATATATATATATATATATATATATATTCATACTGTTTCACATTGGACATACAAAGGCTTCGTATATTCAAGTATATAAATGACAAGAGGTTATAGAATTTTGAGATATAGCAACAATTACCTACCTAGCAGCTCCAAGAGCAAATGACGTCATTGCCAGCCAATGAAAGGGCAGAAAATTTAACGGCTCGAAATAAGGGCACTGGAAGAGATCCCTTGCTTTAATACGTTGGCGGTTTTAAGGATCTTATTTAAAAAAGGGACAAAAAATTTCAAATTGGATTCTGTGATTTTTTTTTTTTTTTTTTTTTTCACATTTAAAGTATTAAATTTCTTCAAAACAAAAGAAGTATTTTTATAGGGAATGTTTGTTGGGAAGTTTTGTGTTAAATAGACAATAGATTGAGAGAGAGAGAGAGAGAGAGAGAGAGAGAGAGAGAGAGAGAGAGAGAGAGACTCTTACACGATTACCCTTAAACCAGTTTACAGAACAACTTATAAATAAAAACATGCCACAATAGAACTTCGATTTACTTCACTTTAAACTCAAACAATATATATATATATATATATATATATATATATATATATATATATATATATATATATATATATATTATATACACGAAATGGTAAACAACGATTTCATATTCATGGGAACTTGTAGAAATAATGAAAGGGAAGGGTTTTTGATAATCTAAATAAACCATTTATCATTCGAGCTTTCGAGCAGAGGAACAAATAGTTCGGGTTTAGATTCAATCTCGCAAAGTTTACCCCGAAGAGCGATTAAAAAGTCGTTTTGACAATGTTTTCAAGATTAGTTTCACTCGACGTTTGTGGATTTTAGTTACGCATATATACGCCCACTGATGCGAAGTTGAATTCACCTCAGAGAGAGAGAGAGAGAGAGAGAGAGAGAGAGAGAGAGAGAGAGGGCGGTGGGGGTGCTGTGGGCGGAGTTGCATAAATGGCCAGCCATTCGGTGAGAATAATTCTGCCCTGAGAGAGTTGAACCTACAGAAGTTACATGCACAGAGGAATTATAGAACAGGCCATTATTCCTAAGTTTCTGTTTAATCCTCCGGACTTATATATATATATAATATATAATATATATATATATATATATATATATATATTATATATATATATATATTATATATAATATATATATATATATATATATATATTATATACATACTGTTTGGGAAAACAGTAATTTGGTGCTTGAATTTTATATTTTTAATTCTCGTTATAACATTAGAATACCAGGCAGCTGTTACAACTTCTTTCCTTGTGAACTGAAAACATAACCCAATGAAACACCGCAATGTGAATAGATTTTAACTAACAAAAAGAGGAGATGTAACAATTCAAGTTATCTCTCGTTCCACGTTGACCCATTTCATTTCACGAATGAAAGTCTCTCTCTCTCTCTCTCTCTCTCTCTCTCTCTCTCTCTCTCTCTCTCTCTTTGTGAATGCCAAGCCTGTCCCCGCCATGACACGACCTATCTCATTATCTGGAGCTACCTCAGAACCCTTAATCTTTTTTACAACAGGGATTCCTGTGGCCGAGATTCGTCTCTTGTTCTCGTGTACTGGTTTTTCAAAATATTATGCTTTCTAAATTCAGTTTTCTTGTGAGGCTTAGGTGCAATAAATGGATTAATATTTGTTTTTCATTTTCAGTTTTCATGTAAGGCTAATGTGATAGAAATGGCTAAATATTTTTTTTTTTTAATTCAATTTTGAAGCAATGTTTAGGTGATATAAAATTATAAATGTTATTTATTTGTCTTCAAATTTAGTTCCTATGTATGGCTTAGGTGCAATAAATAGGTAAATGATATTTATTTTTCAAATTCAGTTTTGAAGTAATGTTCAGGTGATATAAATTTGTAAATATTATTTATTTCTCATCGAATTCAGTTTTCATGTAAGGCGTAGGTGCAATAAATGGGTAGGTATTATTTTTGCTGTCATAAACCAAATAATAAAGAAAAATATGAAGAGTATTTATGTGATATCTGTTTCATTTTCATAACTATTATTCTCACTATTAAATGGAACTCTGGCGATAGGGAATATAAAAGAAAAATTATCAGATTTTTTTGTTTTTTGCAAAACTTAAGGAAACGGTAAGTTTTTATCAGAAGTACCCATTCGTAATAATGCTTAAACATATTTTTTTAGCATGAAGGTACTAGAAAAATAGAACTTATTATGACTGATTTTAGTAAAATATTAATAATGATAAATCAAAAAAGAATTTCCTAAAGACCGGTTTTTCAATGAAATTTGCATATGAAATTATAATTCCCTCACAAAAATGTCAAATCCCTTTCATATATTCAAGCATCTAGACTTAATCGAATCATGGCCATTGGCTTTAAAAGATGTATTCCATAGAATCCCTCAAAAGCGCTTCCCCATAAAATTCGCTTTGAATTCTCGGCGGCCAGTAAGCTGCAGGTGCCCTCCTACGGCTTCTCTGAAAAAGGGGAAATGGATCCGGCTGATAAATCGTGGATATGATGAAACAGCTTAGATCTCGGAGCTCAGAGGAACATGGAATCCATTCACTCTATCATGAAGAGGATCTGTTTGAAATTTCAGGGCAAAACATTCGATCATTTTCTGTGTATCGATGAAGTGTTATCAGTTTAACACTGTTGGCTACCGAACGCTTTTTTATTTAAACTGAAGACTGAATCAAATACTTCTCTGTGCATTTCGTCCTCAGAATAATCAATTAAAATATAATTGGATCCTAAACTGTTACTTGAAAGATATGAAAATGATAATTTTGTTATGTAGTGCAATTACATTGCAGGATTTTTGTGCACCTTCAGGGAAATGTAATACATTATAAAAAGGATAAGTTTACAGATGTAATGAATTTAGTAAATTATGTGCTTTATAATTCTCCAGTTTTACCATATTATATCTTCTTTATTTATGTCTTTTCGTATTTTTTGTTATTTCCCGCCCTTTTTTTATGAACAATTCCCTTCGTTTGCATGAATATAGAGACAAGATCCTTTGTTTTCATTTCAAATTTTTTCCTCGCTGAATCCTGCCTTGAGCCAAAGTAATTTCATGCGTTTTCTATCCACTGTAAAACCAACGCTTTGATGTTTTATGAAGAACAGAGGAGAGAGAGAGAGAGAGAGAGAGAGAGAGAGAGAGAGAGAGAGAGAGAGAGAGAGAGAGAGAGAGAGAGCAGTCTTTGGTTTTGCCCAAAAAGAGGTGTTGCATAAAGGATTTTCTGGAAAATTTGAGACTACAGCCTTTAAAAATGGTTTTGCTATTTCTGCATACATTAGATGTAAGTAAAAATACAGATTATTTGTATTATATATATATATATATATATATATATATATTACTAAATATATATACTATATATATATATATATATATATATATATATATATATAAATATATATATATATATATTATATATATATATACACACACACACATATATATATCATATATATATATATATATATATATATATTATATATGCAGACTTGTCATATTTAACTTCCCATGGAGACAAAAGTCTGAGCGCCAGCTTAAGAAAGCTGATAACTCTTTTCTGCGATGGTGTGACATGAAGATGCTTACTTAGCAGGACAACGTTCGTTCTGTAGGTATGTGAGTTCGAGAGGTGACTTTGAAACTAGTTGCAAGTAGTTTCTGGGTGTGAACGAAGGGCGTGAGTTTGTCTGTACATGTAAGAGCTATGTCCGTTCATAACGGCATGTATTAGCCAGGAACAATGGAGACAGTTACGAGGAGAAAAGACAAGATGCCGGAATAGCTCTGCGAAAGTTACATTTGTTTTAGTGTTGACATTCCAAATTGCAATGGGTGAGTTATTGTGATTAGCAAAAGATATGGCTTACTCTGTTATTGACATTTTGTAAAGATGTTCTGTTTCATTTAATCTTTTGACTTTGTCTTTACAATTGTGTGTGCGCAATAGTGTGTTCTCCTGTCTTTTAAACAGGCAGATCTAGTGGAGGGGACTAAGTGTCCTAGTGGAGGGAACTATAATATTTTGGAGAAGAGATAATTGGTGTGAGAAATTACTGATTAAGACTATTAAAATACTGGGGGGTTGTCTGTGAGATTTGAATTATGAATTATCATTCTATTAATTATCCTGCAAGAAATGAATTATTCAGTTAGTACTTTACTTTGAATAAACGTATATTTTTGTAGCTCTGACTCTGATTTGGTGACCTTAGATAAAGGAGTGGAGGTTGCACGAGAGAGAGAGAGAGAGAGAGAGAGAGAGAGAGAGAGAGAGAGAGGAGGGACAAAGTGTTACCAGTTCGCTTTCCGCTATGGCTAAATGCTTACCAAATATGAAAATAGCTGGGCGATTCACCCGTTGTTAATAGTGGTGGCAAGCGGTGGTCGAACGAAAAAGCCTTTTGAGAGATTGGTATCAGCTATGAAATGCTGTTTTCAGAGTGTCTGATTGTGGGAAGATGTTATATTTCAGTTAATAACTTATGAGGGTTAAGGTGTGTCCATTCCTGGGTATGGTAGTGAGCAAAGACAATTGGACTAGAGTCATCAAATTTGCCCATGGTGATGCCTCAGGCTCGGTTGGACAGTCAGTTAGAACAGAGTTCTTTGGAGTGCGTGCTGCTAAGTTTTTTCTCGCCCGTAATGTGGAGTCTTTCAGATGGTGTGTGTGTTAGTGTGTTTATAATTGTGCAGATTCCAGGTTTTTTCTCATTGTGAAGGGGTGAGTGTTACAAAGTGGTTTTTTGGGGGGCCCTGGGGGTTGTTTGAATCATATTGTGAACTGTGGGATTGCTTTAGGATACCGGATTTTTTCCCTATAGGAGTAGGAAGTGATGTGTTTCTTTATTGGCACATATTAAAAGAGAAGCGTCCGTCTTTGTTTAATACATATGCATGTATGAATGGTTTTCATACATGCGAAACTGTTGCTTGAATCGCATTTTTTTGCTTGGAGACAGAGAGCGCCCACTTGTTCTTACGCACTCTGCTGAACCCACCCAAAGGGGTATTGCAAGAGGAAGGCAAGTAGTGATCTGCCTTGGGGGCCATTGCTTGACCGGGAGGGTGAAGCTCTCTTTTTTTTAGTGGGGGGTGAACTCCTTCTTTTTTTCCTTTGTGTTGGGGCAATTGGGACGAGTTTTCCCTTGGATAAGGAAATTTCCAATGCCAAAGGACATCAGCTGATGATGATTGGTTGATGATGTGAAATGACCGTAGGGTTTTTTTTTTTAGAAAGAGATTTTCTTTCTCTTGAGTGAAGAGAAAATGGGATGTGGTGTAAGTTTTCCTTATGCTTTGGAAGGCATAATTATAAATGGGGACACAGTGATAATTTTTTTTTAATGGGGATTTGATTAGTGTGTGGGAGATTACTTTAAAATGGTGCTGAGTGGTGATGACTGATATTGTCAATTGGTGATTGCCGAGTGGTGCTGAATGGTGATGCCCGGTGGTGCTGACTAATGATGATTGTTGACTGATGTTGTCAGGTGGCGTCGCCATTGGTGGTGGATGGGTGCCTCGTGTTGTATTTGGTGTATACTGGGGAAGTAGTATTGAGTTTTGAGTGTGGCAATATGATAAATACTGGGGAATGGCAATATTAATGCCCTTACTTGAGATATTTGCAGGAGAATATTATTATGGAGAATTGTTATTATTATTATTATTATTATTATTATTATTATTATTATTATTATTATTATTATTATTATTATTATTATTATTATTATTATTATTATTATTATTAGTATTAATTTTATTATTATTATTATTAATATTATTATTATTGTAGATATTTTTTTAAAAGGTACCTGAGTAGAATTATCATTACTTGAGACATATTTTACGAGAGATTTGAGACTTATTTCACAGGAGATTTGAGATATTTCATGGGAGATTATTTTATAATTATTACAGATAATTATATTATGTAGAATTATTACAATGAATTATGGGAGAAGTTTTGTGGTTAATTATTTATTGAGTTTCTATCACTTTGAAGAATGTGTCAGTGGTTCATGGGTGATGAATCAGGCTGAATTCTTTGTGAATTTTGCTGAATTTTGCTGAACTTCTGGTGAATTTTGTGCTGAATATTCATTGAATGGGCAAGCATTAACATTGATGATGTTTTTTATATTAATACTGGTGATTTTTTTATATACTAACATGGGTGTTGTAATGCTATCAAGGGTGGTGATGTTTTTTTGGGGGGGGGATTTGTGAGGAACAAACGACATATTTGTTTTTTTTTTTTTTTATGAGTTCAGCAGAAAATTACTAGACATCTACTTGAGTCACGGGGATAGTTAACAGTGCCGTTGATTTTTCTTTTTTCCTTTTTTGGAAGTTAGCAATCGCTAACATAAGTTTTCTATCATCGGTGAATTTGAATTTATTTTTTCTCTCCAGTTTGTGTGAATTTTTTTTTCATATCTCAGTTCGTGACTTGGAGTCATTGTTCAGGAATGCGTTTGTAATTTCAGCTTTTTGATGTACAGAGAGATTCATGGGAGAATTTTTGCAATTTTTTGAATGCATACGAAATGGCACTACATTTTTTTTTCTCTGGATATTTGTGTTCCAGAAGTTGTGGGTTTCTTGCACAATACCTTTCTTGTATTTCTGACAACTTTGCCAGAGATAGGAAACTTTGTTAAGTTTCTAGTTGCCTATGCCGTAGGGCATATTGAAGGAGTCTTTGCTTAGACACTTTGAATTTGGAGTTTTATTATAATGAGTTGTGGCACATTGGTGATTTTATCTAGAATTTCCTGAGCAATTTTATTTGCCGAGTTTTTGCCTTTTTTCAGCAGTTATGCTAAACAGAGAGTTTATAGTCTTTGACTATAACATTGAGTTATTTTCATGGAGAATTGGAGATATAATATATTGGAGATATAATATTTTTGGCCATTTGATATTTTTTATTTTCTGGAGATATTCCACAGTTTAGGCCTATGGTGGTGAGAGCTATGTTTAGTTCAATTATTTTGCAGCCATCTTTGTCGCAAATGGAGAAACATTTTTGAGGAGACATGGGGCAGTATTTTTTTAGTGTATCAGCTGAATGCTTTGTGTGCATTTTTTTTGGAGATGGGGTTTCATTTTTTGATTATCCTGCTTGGAGATATAATATTTTTTGGAGACTTGTTTTATTAACTTGTGGTTATTGGTGAAATAAGAGGGAATATGGTGTGGTGTGGTTATTAATTAAATGGAGGAAATATTTTTATCACCGGAGCGGTTTTATTATTAATATGGTGATATATATATGTGGATGGCACTAATCTTTGGCGGGTGACCTTTTTTTGTGGTTATAATTTTTTTAGTTGAATTCCTGAAGTTTTTTGAGCCAAGAGAAGAGTTCTGTGGTTCTTTTTGGTTTCGTGACTAATTGGAGGCGAGTGGCATTACTGCATTGTGGTCCTATGGAGATTTGCTTTTTTTTATGTTCACCAGTGAGTTATTTTTTTGGTGGCATATAATTGCTGAATTGTGAGTTTACTGTAGTTTTTATCCCGAATAGATGATAATTTTTTTTATATAATTGGGCAGTATCATGTGAGAGTTATGTCTTAGAGACAAATTTTGAAAACATTAGTCATATCCTGGAGATAGTTTTGTGGAATGTGCTTACGTGATTTCAGTATAGAACCTTTTTTTTTTTTTTGAGAATCATGGGTTTCCGAAGTTGGAAGTCTGACTAGGAACATTTTTTATGTTGCTAGTTCGACGCACCTGACGTGTCCCGCAGTGGATTTTTGCTGATAATGCTATGATGAGTCCTGTGTGATGACTCTTTTCCTCTAGTGGTGATTGCCTAAGAGTTTTTGCAATATCTGGAACAAATGTTGACCATAGCATTTCATGAAAGTGGCACGTGTAAGGGGTCGCTTTTTCTGGCCGGTGCCCGATATATATATATATATATATATATATATTATATATATATATATATATATATATATTTTATATATTATATAATATATATATATATATATAATATATATATATATATATATTTATATAGTGTGTATGTATATACATATGTATATACATTCATACATTATATAATAATTATGAACAATACTACGATGTAAGGTGGTCCCTAAAATTTACCATAGTAGGTATTGCCCTCCGTTTTCCCGTCAGAGAGCGATAACTTTAAACTAGCTTGAAGCGTCATTAAATCGGCGATAACACTAAGAGTTAAAACGAAGCGTATGGCCAATAAATAGAGCATGTTCTAAAGGGTCCACAATAATACAGAGTGTAAAAAGTCTGTGTATAATTTTGAAGACTTTACAGAAAGCTTTCGAACCCTTCCCTGGGTTCATCTTCAGTCCAAATGAATTATAATTTACGATAAGTACAGAGGTAAATTTTAAAAACAAGAGACATTGAAGATCGTTGACAACGGTCGTTAGCTCGTTAATGGACCAGGTGAAGAAAGAGGGTAGTTAACAACAACTAGGTGATACCCTCTCCCCTATCAATCCTTCTGGCTGCAATCCTGTTGGATCTTCGTACAGGTTGTTGCAACATTTCATGAAGTCCTTCATCCGAGAGCGTAGATTGGGCACCGTTATCAGACTCCTCCGGGGCAGTGGTTACCTGGACTGGAAGAGGCAAGGCAGAGGCAGCATCAGGAGAGGGAAAAATAGAGCCTGGCCTACAGTTAAAATCTTTTAAAAACACGCATTCAGAATTTACGTGCATTCAGAATTTGCGACTCCGAATATATAGACGGTGAACTTAAACACATCATGGCTACTTTTAGAAGTCTCAGATATCCCCCTCACTTCATTGAGAAAGCAATATCGCGAGAGAGGAAGTCGTTCTATGGACTAAGAGATAAAACTAAGGAAAAACCAAAAAGATATTTGTCCCTTCCCTTTAATCCAGAATTAAAGAATATAAGTGGACATATCAACAAAAGTTAGAAGGAAACTAAAATTGTGTTCAAATATGAAAATACAATATGACGTTCCCTCGTAAGAAACAATAACAATGATAAAAATCCCATAGTCCCGGGCGTTTACGAACTACCGTGTATGGATTGTAATAGTAAATATTTTGGTGAAAGTGGACGGGACTAGATATTACGTTTTGGGCGAACATAGCGAAAGCTTATGAACTAAAATCACAAAACAGCGCAGTAGTAGCACATGCATTCAGGAAAGATCATAGGCCCAACTGGAATGAGGCTAAAATTATCTTTAAAAGTAACAATGTAAATGTCAGACGACTAGTCGAGAGCTGCTATAGGCTTGGGAGAATCATTCAAAGGGAAACAAGTCTTTTGTCAACGAAGACCCATTTGTTAATTTTTATATTACTAGTATGTTTTTTAAAAGATTTAACTGTAGGACAGGCTCTGTTTTTCCCCTCTCTTGATGCTGCCTCTGCCTTGCCTCTTCCAGTCCAGGTAACCGCTGCCGGGGGGAGGGGGAATCTGATAACAGGTGCCCAATCTACGCCCTTGGATGAAGGACTTCATGTAATGTTGCAACAAACCTGTACGAAGATCCAACACGGATTGCAGCCAGAAGGATTGATAGGGGAGAGGGTGTCACCTAGTTGTTGTTAACTACCACTTTCTTCAACCTGGCATACGAGCTACGGACGTTTGTCAACGATCTTCAACGTCTCTTGTTTTTTAAATTTACCTCTGTACTTGTTGTAACTTATTGTTCATTTGGACTGAAGAGAACCCAGGGAAGGGTTCGAAAGCTTTCTGTAAAGTCTTCAAAATTATACACGGACTTTTTACACTTTGTAGAATTGTGGACTCTTTAGGACATTATATATACTCACGTTATAGAGAGTTTTTTCCTACAAATACAGCATTGCAGGCCGGTTGGTTGCCTACCCTTAAGGAGAGGTCGTTTGCCAAAAACCCTCCGTCAGGAGGAAAGTGGACGACACACAATATTAATATAATAAAGTCAAAATTCAACTCGATAAACTAAAACACAATGCAGTGTTCTTCGTGAGTAGCATTTTCTTGTTTAATAAGAAATGAAAACAATATAGGGTATTCTACGGAAAAGGAGCAAATCTGAAAAAAGAGAATGCCATACAGAAATTGTAACATTATTTCAAAACAGACATATTATGGCCTCTCTACATAAATTGAAAATACGATTAATAATCATGGAAATTATGTTTAATGGAATGTTTATCAGGTAGGAGGAAAAGTGATCAATGTACATTATATATATTTTAAAATCTTTCACTCTCTGATTAATTATGATCAACCAAGCCGCCAGAATGTGTTATAACATTTCTAAATAGACTGGAGATCTTGGAACGCATTTGCCCGAGATCTTGCATCGTAATTAGACAATTCGAGTAAGACTGCAAAATTAATTACGCTTAAGTGATCATTTTCAAGATACCTTCATTAAATCTAATTACATATTATTGTTTTTGCAAACAACCAACTTCCTCTCTTAATGCTCAGCCATTTCCTGTTCGAACCTTTGCAAAGAAAGCTCGATCAAAGAAGAAAAATCTACGTTAACTCAAAATTACGCCAAACATTTACATCGTTTATGCAGAATCTGACGGGTATACGACGAATTAGGATTATATGAATTTATACAGAAAAGAATGTATTGCGTAAAATTTCACAGCATTGAGCGAAGTTTGTACGTTGTTGTATCAGCAAACACATCAACAGGGGTTATGTAGGTGAGAGCGAGAGCTTGCTAAGATAGTTAATGTATAAATTTTCCCCAATTCGGCTGCGAAATTACTTAGTTTAGAATGTTAATCTTATTAGAAGTAATGTAATCTATAACAGTGAAAAAAGGAAAACCGCATTTGTGTAATAGTGAACGTCATATATATATATATATATATATACATATATATATATATAACATATATATATATATATATATATATATATATAAAATGAAAAACTCCTATGATGGCCAAGTTCCCAAGGGCTAGCACCCTTACGTAGTCAAAACGGCACTCGACTCCTTAAAAACATTAATGAAATCCTGTCCCGGTGGAAAGAACATTTTGAAGAACTACTTAATAGAGACCCTGTGATAGACGAGGATATACTACAACAACTCCCTCGTCTCCCACTGGATATGACACTTGCAGTGGTATACCAACTCGAGAGGAAGTGGAGTTGGCTATCTTCTCTATGAAGAACAAGAAAGCTGCGGGACCTGACAACATTCCTGCCGAAATATATAAATATGGAGGACCAACCTTACATCGTCAACTTCACCAGCTAATTGAAAAAATCTGGATGCATGAGGAAATTCCAAATGACCTCATTGATGGAATTATCAACACAATGTATAAGAAAAAAGGGGACCGATCAGTTTGTGGAAATTACAGAGGAATTACCCTCCTGTCAATAGCTGGTAAGGTCTTAGCAAGAATTCTTACAACAAGACTAACACCTCTAGCTGAGAAGATTCTACCCGAGTCTCAGTGTGGTTTCAGACCTACCTTCGTGGTACAACTGACATTGGTTTTCTCGGCGAGGCAGCTGCAAGTAAAATGTCGAGAACAACAAAAACCCCTTTACATGGGATTCATTGACCTGACTAAAGCTTTTCACAGTGTCAAGAGTGCGCTGCTCTGGGAGATACTCTCTAGATATGGATGCCCACCAAAATTCATAAAGATCCTGAGGCTATTATATGATAATATGTCGGTGATTGTAATGGCTAATGGTAGCCTTACTGAACCTTTCAAAGTTAAGTCAGGCGTAAAACAGGGTTGTGTTGCTGCTCCTACCTTGTTTTCCATATTTATAAGCTTGTTTGTTTCACCCTTCATGTTCGAGATGAATTGCCTCCAGGTATCTCCATCTATTACAGATCAGACAGAGGAATATTCAATCTCAACCGGCTTAAGGCAAGAACTAAAGTCAATGTTACTGCTATTGTTGAGCTTCAGTATGCAGACGACAACGCTGTCTGTGTTCAAACTGAAAATAATCTGCAAAGTATACTGAATGCATTTGCAAATGCTTACTCCCGTCTTGGACATTCCAAGTATTATATCAGCCACTCCAAACTGAAGCCATAAAGAGTTGCACCTACTATAGAAATTAATGTAGAAGCCCTAGAAACTGTAGACCGCTTCCCTTACATCTATCTTCAAGTGCCAATATAGATGATGAAGTTCAATATTGTCTAAGATGTGCTAACTCAGCTTTTGGAAAACTATGCAAAAAAATTTTTGATGAAAATTTTTATGGTTCCGAAACCTGGACAACTTACCGACGCCATGTTAAAGCCTTGAGAAATTCCATCAGCGGTTCTTGCGAAACATCTTGACAATAACTTGGGAAGACCACCTGCACTAATGTAAGTGTTTCTTGAAATTGAGGGCCGACTGCCTTAGTATTGAGGCCATTATAATAAAAAGCCAGTTGAGATGGGCAGGGGCACATGTTGTCAGAATGGCAGGACAGCCGCCTTCCTAAGCAGCTCTTTTACTCAGAGCTAAGTGACGGAACTCGAAATGTTGGCAAACCAAGGCAGAGATTCAAAAGACAGCTTAAAATACAACTTAAAACTATGTGACATTAACTATAATACATTCGGAGACCGATGCAGTGGAGCGATCTGCTTGGAGAGTTAAAGTGAAAGATGGGAATTAAAAATTATGAAGAAGAAACCAGAAAGCAGCATCTGGAGAACCGTAGAGCTGCAGACTAAGCTCGTCAGGTCCATCCACAACACCACTCCCACCTAACAACACATGCCCCAATTGTGACAGAGTATGTGGCTCGAGAATTGGTCTCATTAGCCACATAAGAAAACCCATCAATAGCCATATCCAGAGAATTTCATACTCGAATCGAGTGATAGCCATGATATATATATATATATATATATATATATATGATTATATATATATATATAGATATATCATTATATATATATAGATATATATGTATATATATATATATATATAGATATATATAGTATATATAGATATATATATAGTATTATATATATATATAAGATAATATATATAGTATATATATATATATATATATATATATATATATATATATATATATATATATATATCTATATATATATATATATAGTATATATATATATATATATAATGATATATATATATTATATATATATATATATATATATATATATATATATATATATATATATATATATATATATATATATATATATATATATATATTATATATAGTGTATATGGAGAGATAGAGAGAGAGAGAGAGAGAGATAGATATAGATATAGATATAGATATAGATATATATATATATATATATATATATATATATATATATATATATAATATATATATATATATATATATATAGATGTTACTTCATTTGATAAATCTTTAATCTTTGGATATTTTACACCTAACAAAGACATTTCATTCTTATTTTTCTGGAGGATTAAAAAGTACTTTATCACATAAGAGCCTTATAATATTTTCACCCTTGATTCCCTAATATCCTAAAAATACGAATATCCTAATATATTTGTTAATAATAACCCATTTAACATTAACTGCAGTCTTTCAAACGAGGTAACTTGAATGACAATTGAAACAAAAGATTCAGGTCGTGGTGAAGATTGCAAACACAAACGGGATCCTGAATATTTCTGTAATAGTGTTTTGCATTTTGAAATCCCATAAATCATGTACGGCCGTATCTCGTACTTCGCTAGAACAGGCGTCTCTAGTGGAAAGGTTCTGGATATAAAGTTTGTTTAATTTTGAATCAGGAAAGCGATGCATTTAAATCGCAATTAGATTTTAGTTTTCTGGTAAAGTAAATTATTCAGATGGCTTTGTCTGTCCGTCCGTGTTTTTCGGTTAGCCCTCAGATCTTAGAAACTACTGAGGCTAGAGGACTGCAAATTGGTATATTGATCATCCGCCTTTCAGTCATCAAACATGCCAAATTGCAGCCTTCTAGCTTCAGTAGGTTTTTGTATATAAGGTTAAAGTTAGACAAAATAGTACGTGCGGCAGCTATATAGGACAGACCACCACCGGGCCGTGTTTAAACTTTCATACATCCTATACCGAGACCACCGAAAGAGGGGTCTATTTTCGGTGGCCTTAATTATATGGTGTACAGGAAACTCGATTGCGCCGAAGAAACTTCGGAGCATTTTTTACTTGTTTTGTATAGGCCACGCATCTCTGAGG
>NC_087209.1:44962096-44967096 GCF_015104395.2 Macrobrachium nipponense | reverse complement strand
TATTCCTACAATTTTAAAGCTTTTTAACAAAAATGTTGTTTTCAGTAATATTAATGTCAAGAGTTTAGTAAATATCAATATTCTGTGAGAACTGGGCCAAATATCGAATGCATTATTCGTACATATGAGATATTTAGACCATTCTATTAACTGAAGTCAAGCAAGAGCCTTAATCCCGTGTAATGACACAGTTAAAAGGAATATTATTGAATTTTGTTTCATCATTTGGACTGTAAAGAAACTTTGTAATTTCGGTTAGGGTCAAATGTGTTTAGGTTTGTGACCGTGTGATATCCAATAATCCTGGGGTTATCTCTTTTTAATTTTACCCTTTTGACAATTAACCATCTGGTATCTTTGATCTTTGTTTTTGTATCTGAGACCTTTCTCTCCAATTGTAACTTTATTAGCCTCCTGACAATGTCTGAGTAAAGACGAAAGCGCTTGGCTTTCTGACTATCATTTTTCTGTGGTATTGGCTTATTTATGAAGTCACGTGCATCTACTGTGATTTTTTTTTTAAAGTATAATATATATATATATATATATATATATATATATATATATATATATATATATATATATATATATATATATAATGTATATACAATGTGGTGTGTGTGTGCTATTCAGCCTATATCCACAGTGAAAATCAAAGACATATGAGTGTTTTTATACAGATGTAATAACATGATTTATATAAACATGCATTTCGTTACGTATATAGACAACAAAAATATTAGCATCATTTATGAATTGAATTTTTTACCTCCAGGAAAATTTATTAGCGTTGTCTGCTTCCTTGTCAACAAATAGTTTTCCCTTCAAAAATTTTCATTTCAGTGAGTGGCTCTACCTTTCACGTGTCTTTTGGGCCTCATATGTATTTTCAGTCTCATTTGCTGAACATAGGTATATATATACTGCTTCATGTCTATCGTATGCCATGTGAAAGGGAAAGTTTGGGCCACATAAGAGCAATGAAGTTTTGGTACAACCTTCCCATATTGGTGCTCTTATATCTGAAGGATTTATGTATACTCAACTTTCATAACAATATTACCTGTTCATATTCCGAATACATTAAAATGTTGAAAATGTAAAAAAAGAATTCAAACTTGTTGATTTGATTATATCTGGACGGTCCCCATGCGATAGTATGAAATTCATAATTCAAAAACATAAAAAACATAAAATACAGAAGTAAAAAAAAGGCCACCATAAATAGATCTCTCTTTCCGTGGTCTCAGTAAAGTGTTGTTTGAACAGCGGCCCAACCCATGAAACTCAGCCGACCGTGGTGGCCTGCATTGTCACGTTGCCATAAGCGCGACCATGGCTAAATTTAACGTCAAATAGAATACAAACTACTGAGGCTAGAGGACTACAGTTTGGTGTGTTTGATGATTGAAGGCTGGATGATCGACCTACTAATTTTCTGCCTTCTGGCCTAGGTTGATTTTAAGATCCGAGGGCGGACAGACAAAACCCCCTCAATCGTTTTCTTTTACAGAAAACAAAAAGGCAGCTCAGGCCATGAAATAATTTTCATATGATGTGATTTTGAGCAGCTTTTCTTTTTTATAAATGCTAAATAATAAACTAAACTGATATTCAGCAAGGAACGTAGAGTGTCTTCATCACAAATAAGCAGCATTTATTTTTATTATTTTTACAGTATAATTGCTGGGTAGCCATTCTATGCCATTCCACTCTGGTGGTTCCGAAATTAATTAGATTTTACCGGATCGTTTCGCTTGCAATGAGCGAGCAAAATGCTATATCTAGAATCATAATAGAATATTTTTTCTCTCTCTCTCTCTCTCTCTCTCTCTCTCTCTCTCTCTCTCACACACACACACACACACACGCACACACACACACAATCAGTCAGTAATGTAATTTTCTTTGCCTTTGAATTTGCTTTAGGATGAGGCGAACATAAATTCTCTCTCTCTCTCTCTCTCTCTCTCTCTCTCTCTCTCTCTCTCTCTCTCTCTCTCTCTCTCTCTCAGGCAACTCAAAGGATGTTTTACCTTGTTTCTTCCCATTATATGCTTGCACCTTTTATTTAAAAAAAACGCATTCTCTCTCTCTCTCTCTCTCTCTCTCTCTCTCTCTCTCTCTCTCTCCTCCTCCTCTTCTTACTTACAAATTACTGGTCGAATAACATTTCTGGTTTTCATTTTAATCCTCTTTCCCAAAGGTGGGCCACAAATGAGGTGCTTCTAGAACTCCCTTCGAGATTCCCCACGACAGGAGGAAGGAAGCCAACAAAAAAGAAAGCTTTTCTGCTTGATTGCAATTGTTTTATAAATATCTTCTCTTTGAGGCTCTCGAAAAGGGCGCTACTGATGCCTCTTCAGATACCTGATGGCGGATATGGACGCCATTCGTCTGACACCGCGGGCGTTCCTTTTAACGATGCGCCGGGAGTTGCAGCTTCTCGCTTCCTCCTCGAATTTCTCTTTGGGACTTCTCGTCCATTGTGGCTTTGTCTCTGTCTTATTACTGATCTCCATGACTTGCTTTCACTTATTTTCTTGGTTTTATAGGTACCATTGTGGCCTGTCGCAACCAACACCAGGTTTCTACAGTTTTTTCTAGCTCAGAAGGACAGATTCTGGGTCGATTTCGTGTCGTTTATCATGGTATTTTTGTTGCTGAGGAACCGACTATAATATTTGTTACCCAAATTCTTGGTATATCCCTTAGAGAGAGAGAGAGAGAGAGAGAGAGAGAGAGAGAGAGAGAGAGAGAGAGAGAGAGAGAGAGAGAGAGAGAGAGAGAGCAGAGAGAGAGAGAGAGAGAGAGAGAGAGAGAGAGAGAGAGAGAGAGAGAGAGAGAGAGAGAGAGAGAGAGAGATCTTGCCCTCTCTTTTGCAAATGGTTTTTTGAATTGAAGGGGAAAGATATTTATCTATTCTCTCTTGGCCCGTATGCTCTCTAGAGCATTCTTGGAACTCGTACATGTCTCGTATGCTCTCTAGAGCATTGTGGGAGCTTGTACATGACTCGTATGCTATCTAGAGCATTCGTGTAACTCCTATATGTCCCGTATGCTCTCTAAAGGATTATAGGAGCTTTTACGTGGTCCATATGCTTCCTGGAGCATCGTGGGAGTTTGTGAAATTAAGCTATGAATTTGTTATGAGGAAATTACATTACTCAGTGAAGGTTTTGTGTAATCAGTTATTATGAAATTGGAAAAGGTAAAAATAAACCAAAAAAAGGGGAGAGAGAGAGAAGAGATGGGAAGAGAGAGAAGAGGAGAGGAGAGAGAGAGAGAGGAGAGAAGAGAGATTTAAAAAAACGGCAGCCTGATATGTAAATAAACCCACATTATTAATGGCGGGGCCAATACCCAATTCCCAACGATACATAAACACTTGGTTGTTGAAGATACCTTATCAGTTTCAAGTTGACGCATACTGATGCGTGCATTTTGTCCTATAAATGAAATTTGAGATAATGCGAGAGATCAGAGCACGATACGCTAATCTATACCTGAGTCCTCAAGACTGTGTCACGGAAATGTGATATGACTTATAGATTGGCTACGTGCTGTCAAAAGCACTACAAACACTACCGGAGTCGAGGTGGGTTGATGTTGTCTCCAAACCAACTAATTACCTTGCGCGCGAAAGGTATATGAGGGTGAGAGGTGACATGAACTTTTAGCCTCTCCGCGGTGGTGTAGTAGGTAAAGCTTCACTGACGTTCCTGGGTTGAAAGGATCCACGGGTTCGCGCCCTGGTCCAGGCAAGTCTATTATCGAGAAAAAATTCCCCTTCGGTTAAGCATATATGAAAAATATATTAATTCCGAGGTAGAGCGAATTAGATATTAAAGGACATTGTAGCTCGATATAGTATATGAATCACGGAAATGTTGATATGACTTATATATATATATATATATATATATATATATATATATATATATATATATATATATATATATATATATATATATATATATTGTTATGAACTCTTAGAGATGGTAATGAGTTCAGAGGTTCTTTAATCCACTTTCTAAAGTCCTTACCACTATGGTAATGAGTAGGACTCATAACCAGAGCATCAACAATCCAAAGTATTTCCTCAAAGAGAAGGATACAGAGACTAAACATATACTTATTATTTATTACAACAAAAAGGTCTTATCATTACAAAGAAATCCCTTGAAAGCTGTACTTTAGGGAAGAAAGATCGCAAAACAAAACTCACAATTACAAAAAAATCCAAAAAAAAAAATACATTCGCCTAGCTAACTATCTATCATCCTAAAGTAAAAAAGAAAAAGTTACTAGGGGGAGATAGAAAACACAGATGGCACTGGTCGTTACGAAGTAAGAGACAAAGTAAGAAAAATAGCCTTAAAACTTTAATCAAAAACCACACATTCGAATAAGCGTACATTAGGGGGATATGAAACATAATTATCTTGTAGTCAAGAAAAATTAACTATCACTCCACTATTCCAGGTGCTTTCATAGTAAATCGTCTCTTTAAATATTAGCGCGAAGTCTCGTCCTCAACGGTTAACTCCAATTGTGTCACTAAGGATGAAACACCCAACTCAGGTCGTCTATAAGAGAGAATATTATAGTAAATACACACAGGGTCTGGGATCTTACCCTCTTCTTCGACCCTGGGAGGCCTCTTTACGACTCCAGAGGTTCAGCTAACTGAGGGCAAGGGCAAATGACGGGTGAGGTTCGCCTCCAAAAGTACATCAAGCAAGTTAGGGCATCACAACCCCGAAGTATACGTCTTTGTAAAGGAAGAGCGTCACACGATTTCTTTACACAGACCGCAGAGACGTCTACAAAAAGTACTGTTCGTAGGGGGATGAAAAGGAACACCTCCAAGATGCCAATAGCTTCACAAAGTCGAGGACGTCTTCAGAACATCCGAGTAATACCACAAGCCGTCAGGAAAAATATAGGAGCTGGTAACCTCTACAGGGGAGCCGTTAACTCACTCTTCATCACTCCGC
>NC_087209.1:44954596-44957096 GCF_015104395.2 Macrobrachium nipponense | reverse complement strand
ATATATATATATATATATATATATATATATATATATATATATATATATATTATTAGTATGTACATATGTATATATGTATGTATGTATGTTGTGTCACGACTGAAATGAGACAAAAATAAAGTAAGCAAAGAAACCAATCAAAAGTAAATAACTTACACAGCAAAAGAGCAAAAGTCTACAATAACGCCTGTGAAAAATATTCCCTTGCCACAACTGGTCAGCCAATGTCCCAAAAGCAACAGCACATGTGAATGTGACGATCAACCCATCCATTCTTTTTATTGCAAATTTTTATTTTCATTTTTTATTTCCTTTTGGTTTTGGGAGGATAGGAATTAATCATAAAAAAGACAGGGTTAAAACTTGTGGTAATATATATAAGCTGTTAAATTGTTTTCTATAGAAATAAATAAATACTTTTTTATGTCTCAAAACTTCTCGGGAAATTGAGAGGGGAGATCGTGTCTATTGTCAAATTTCGAAAGCGATTTGAATATTGGACAGTTCGTTTGATCCTGCAACCCGCTTTGCAGACATTGTGAAACACCAGGCTGGGTTAAATCAAATTTATTTATTCATTTATTTATTTATAATTTTTTTTAGCTGAAACATTGTGTTTAATGAAAGCTTCAAGTGCATTCCAATTATTTCTAAGATGCTCTCTCTCTCTCTCTCTCTCTCTCTCTCTCTCTCTCTCTCTCTCTCTCTCTCTCTCTCTCCAGAATCTAAATTTCATCACCTATTACAACTTTTCGTAAGAACATTGTTTCATTCTCCTGTCAAGCACTACTTATCTCTCTCTCTCTCTCTCTCTCTCTCTCTCTCTCTCTCTCTCTCTCTCTCTCTCTCGTACTTTTACCTCTAGTCTTCATAAGCTATGGCATATGATATGGTATATATTTACCATTGGGAATAAATTAGGTTTTGAGATATCGTTGTTGTTGTTGTGTTGTTGTTTCTGTTTTTGTTTTGAAAGGAAACGGAACTGAAAAGGTAAGTTTCTTCCCTGTTTATTTGATACTTCAAAAGAGTTTCTTTTGGTGATCTCGTCCTATGCTTTAAGGCTGTTCCAAATCTTTTAGATAGAAGCAGTATACTGGGATTTCGTTTGAAAGCAATGCTTGCTTGATGAAACTTCTAAGCTGAAACCTTTAGGATGTCTAACATATATTCTATGACTTTACCTTCCGTTATTGTCTATTTGCGTGAGCTATAATATTTGAGATATTCTAGTGATTACCTCGAAAGCAACACTGAGAAAACTGATGATCAATTATTTTATGCAAGTCATTTGATTTTAAGAAACAATCCATTTCCAAAGTAAACGTCTTTTATTTTTTCATTTGCAATTTCTTTGTAACTGAAGTTTCCTCCATATTTAAGACAAGGAAGGCTGGACTATATCTTCGATTAAATACATGATTTTCAACCATCAAGTCACAGGATGTTTTCATAAATATCAACTCATAAACATTATCTAACTGTCATTTTCACTAAACATTATCAAACTGTCATTTTCACAAGTTCTCCTGTTTAAACGCTACCTACTTACAATCTCTTTAGTTTCTGTAGCTATGATATCGGCGATCTGCTTGATTAGAAATAGGATTTGGAACCATGAATTCTCACAGGATGTTTTCATATATATCAACTCATAAACAATACCCAATTATTATTTTCGCAAATTTCCCCAGTTCAGAACGCTACGTATTTACAATTTCTATTCTTTAGGAATCCTATTGGATATCTGCTTTAAGATGTTCTCCCACAACATTCATTTTTGTAAAAAGCTTCGTCTCTTCATGCTAGCTCTAACCTTTCCCGTTCGTAAATGTTTATTTTTAGCCCCCTTTTTTTATCTATCGTAGTAGAAAAATTCCACACCAAAACGTCTGCTGTTCTTCCACGCTTTTGTTCACTGAGCTGATTTTTCCTTTTAAGATAACGTGAACGCTGTAAATTCTACTCCAGATAAGGGAGCTTTTTTTGCTTCAAGTCTCTCATTAAGATCTAAGAAGTAACTGGACAGTGAGGCTCTTTTTATTAGCCGTAAGCATCGCCTCAGCTTTTAACATTAGCATTTTAACGGGTCTTTAAAAAAAGGATTTGAGTTTATTATGTCTCGCCTGGGAAATGAACTGGAATACCTACTGCTTTTGTTAATGGAAGACAATTTTTCAATCCTTTATTCTGATCATGTTGTATTTTTATCAGGGATTAGTTTCTCATTTTATCACGCTCAAAACAGTAAAAAAATGTGTGTGACGTAATTTCAATTCATTTTTACAGCAATAGAGGTTATTTCTATTTTGAAATGAGTACTGGATATAAACTTCAATACTTTTTCTCACATTTGACAATAAAAAGAATTATAAAAAGTTCTTTTGACAGTTTCATAATTTTTACGTAAGAAAATAATATTTTTGTCAAAGTAATAGGGGGTTATTTTTTATTTTGAAATGAGTACTGGTTATAACGAAATAATGTTAGCTCGTGAAAT
>NC_087209.1:44944596-44947096 GCF_015104395.2 Macrobrachium nipponense | reverse complement strand
AAATATTTTCCTTTTCTGTTGGCAGGTGATTTATTTGTTGAATGTTGTATTCTAGTAGCATATCTAATAGCTTTTCGAATTGCCTCTTATCTTCTGACTACTATTACTCTCTTTTTTTATATGTATAAGTACAATCACAATCTCCTATTCGTTCTTTCCATTCTACGAAAGGAAAGTTGAAGTCTCCAGATAGGAGAATAGTGCAGTCCTTGTGATTTCTACATATATCATCCAATTTTTCAATTATTAAGTCAAAACATTTTAGTATTAGGAGGTCTATATAATACTATGTTCATTAATTTTTCAGATTCAAATTCTACCGCTATTAGTTCACATTCTGAGTTACCTATATTTCTCATATATTTTTCCTTGCTTGTCGTTCCCATATATTGCGGTTCCCCCTTGATTCTATTTTTTTCTATCTGATATAAGTTTGGAACCCTTTCATTTGATCATCATTCCCAGTCTCTTAGGAATACCAGGTTTCACTTATATTCATTATCTATTTTCTTTTCAATTTGGGTTAGTTCTTCTAAGTACTCTATTTTTCTTTTTGAGTTACTCGTAACTAAACCCTGCACATTCATCACTATGATGGTTTGCGTATTTTTCTCCTTCATTTAATATTGGTAGTAATAAGGATTTTCCCATGTCTCTTTCCTGTTCTGGTATGTTGTTCTTTTTTCATTTCCAGAAATTCTGACATTAAAAAATCCAACTTTTCCTTAATATTTGATCTTCCTTCATCATAATTATTCATTTTGTGTCTGAATCTGCAATTTTCTCCGTTTCTGCAATATCCTCTTGCATAATAAAATACAGTTATTATCTCTTGAGTAGAAGTTTTGGAGCTGATGCTTTGACATTTTTTGCTGACACCTCTGCATATCTCGTTGGTGGCTTGCTTTATTTTTTCTTTTACCTGATATTCTTTATTTCTCTCTTTATTTGTTCTTTCTTATTTGGATTTTATTTCTTGGTTGGTTATCTATTTGATTATGATTCATGGCTACAGGGTACATATATTTACATTTTTTGTCGAACTTACATCCTTTTCCTTCTTTTAGGTTTTTGCATATTTTTTGGATGCAGATCTCTGCAATCATCCCCATAGCCATCTAGGTATGCACATTTACCATATATTTCATAGTTTGTGACGTACCTTAGGATTGTTTGTAGTAACATTTTTCTCCAAATCTGCAATTCCCTCTTTTCAAAAGGTTGCAGATTTTGTCTTTTTTGTCTATTTTTTCCTCTTCCCGTCATTGTGTAGATCTGGGTAGAGCTTCTTCGGGATTTGCTTTTGTGTTGTCATATCGTAATTTATTTCTTCGTAGGTATGCTGCTTTATTGCCTCATATGTAGTATCAATGAGTATCTCTGCATCCATACTTTTATATTGTTCTTTGTTTTCCTTATTGTTTTCTGTCATTTCATTTTTGTTTACTTCTCTTCCGTTTTCCTCTTTCTTCTTCTTCTTCTTCCTCTTCCTCTTTCTTCTTCATCCTCAACTATTTGTACATTCAATCTTGATTTAATAACATTGTCTATCCATGATAGACATGTTGAACAAAATATTCTTGTATCTTTTCTCATATCTTGCATACCTCAGCACACTGTGGATGGGTCGGAATGTTGCATGCAGACATTTTCTGATTAGGTTTTGTGGATTGACTATGCTATACCAAACCTTACACAGTTTGCATGCTTTTGGCATTCTTTTTCCTAATGCATCAATTAGGATATTCACAAGAGAGAGAGAGAGAGAGAGAGAGAGAGAGAGAGAGAGAGAGAGAGAGAGAGAGTATGGCTTAGGACCAACAAGATAGATTCATAGAAATGAGAGAGAGAGAGAGAGAGAGAGAGAGAGAGAGAGAGAGAGAGAGAGAGAGAGAGAGAGATCAAATAAAGGTCAAATGTAATGAATTTATAAAGAGAGAGAGAGAGAGAGAGAGAGAGAGAGAGAGAGTCTGGCTTTTTATGGACGAAAAAGATTGGATAGAAATGAGAGAGAAAGAGATCAAAATAAAGGTAGGATACAGGAGATTTACAACACGAGGGAGAGAGTGAGTCTGGACTTTGAAGGACGAGAAAGAATGGAAAGGAATGAGAGAGAGAACAAAATACAGGTAGAATAAAAGAGATTTACTAGGGGAGGGAAGAGAGAGAGAGAGAGAGAGAGAGAGAGAGAGAGAGAGAGAGAGAGAGAGAGAATATATACGTTTTCTCAGGCTGGGTTTTAAATGGACGACGTGGTTGGATGGAAACAATAAAAGATAAGAATGAAGGCAGAATGCAATCGAGAGAGAGAGAGAGAGAGAGAGAAGAGAGAAGAGAGAGAGAGAGAGAGAGAGAGAGAGGGACTGAAGTCTTTCATCATCATTATTATTATTATTATTATTATTATTATTATTATTATTATTATTATTATTATTATTATTATTAAGATTCTGATCCCCTTTGTTATCCGTACATCATAGAAAGCGACGATATAGTGAAA
>NC_087209.1:44917096-44939596 GCF_015104395.2 Macrobrachium nipponense | reverse complement strand
AGAAGTGTGAAATTACTTTGCCCCCAAGTCACAAGGTAATAATGTCAAGAGACAAGATGGGATCTGGCCTTGTCTCTCTTCCGAGGTTTAATGTCGCTCGCGATCCCAAAAGCGGTTTCTTGATAATAAGGGAAAAAAGCCGTTAAGGAAGGAAAAAATGAAGTTTATGGGGGAATGAATATACAAAATAGGGATACAATTACGAGAGTCATACAAGAAAAAGCTAAATGATTTAGGAATTCCGTAAGATATCATGAAGGAAAGTCATTTGCTGAACATTGTTATACAATATGAAGATAAGTACGTACTTTGTTGTACAATATGAAAAAAATATATATGATTTATCAATATGTATATATTTATCATATTATGATAAGCACAAACTTTTGTTGGAAAACGACTTAGTTTTGTTTTGATTTTTTTATTACAAACATTGGAAATAATTAGTTATTAAAAAGATCCCTTAGGTAATGATTCTTAGTTATATTAATAACTTCATTTCAGATATTCCTTTATTACATCAAGGTTTTATCTTAAATCTTACCTTAGTAAATATTATGAAAGAATCAAATGGGACTTATTAAAAAGATTTTGCTAATTATCATCCTGTTTTACAAAACATTGTTTGTTCTGATACAAATTTTATTCTATGCTTTTCCTTCCTGAAATCTTAGCTTTTCTTAAGTATTTCCTTTATTCTTTCTTAAATCCCAACTTTCTCTAAGTTTCTCCTTCCTCAGATCTCAAGTTTCCTCACGTTTTTTCCCTCCTCTTTTATCACGTCCTTTTCCCACATTATAGCCCTCCGGTCATTGGGAGTTATGGAGGGGGGAGGGGGGCGTGGTTGGATTCCCCAATTTCAAAAAGACACGATAACTCTCTGTCTCCCGAGCGAGAAATTTCTCCTATCATTTTTTTTCTTCCTTTGCCTCTCGCTCTCTCTCTTTTCTTTTTTTTTTTCTCCGACGGGTGGAGGTGAAAATTGCGGAGCTATTCCCGAAGCCCTTTGTGCTTTAGAGTCTTCGGGGGAGACGTTGCGGTCTTGGAGGAATGGCATTACTTAGGGAGCAGGATTTGTTCCGGATTGATAGGCAAATCCCCTGGCGAGCGTCTTCGAGGGAGCTGTGAACGAAGTCCGTTTTTAGTTGTCTGCAAAAAAAATAAATAAATAAATAAATAAATAAATAAAAAAAATTGCCGGCTTTGTCTCTCCGTCCGCCCTTAAAATCTACTGAGGCTAGAGGGCTGTAAATTGGTATGTTGATCATCTACCCTCCAGTCATCGAAAACAAAATTACAGCCCTCTAACCTCAGTCGTTTTTTTTTTAAGGTTATAGTCAGTTATAATCTTAAAAAAAAAAAAAAAAAAAAAAAAAAAAAACTACTGAGGCTAGAGGGCTGTAAATCGGTATGTTGATCATCGACCCTCCAGTCATCGAAAACACAAAATTACATCCCTTTAACCTTAGTAGTTTTTTTTTCTTTTTCATTTAAGGTTAAAGTTCATCATAATCATACATTTGGCTGCCCTCAGATCTTAAAAACTACCTAGGCTAGAGGGCTGTAACTGGTACGTTGATCATCCACCCTCCAGCAATCGAAGTAACAAATTGCAACCCTCTAACCTCAGTAGTTTTTTATGTTTTTTTTATTTAAGGTTAAAGTTAGTCATAATCGTACATCTGGCCGCCCTCAGACCTTAAAAACTACTGAGGTTGGATGGTTGCAAACTGGTACGTTGATCATCAATCCTCCAATCATCAAACACACAAAATTACAGCCTTTTAACGTCTCCGTTTTTTCCGTTTTTGTTTTTTTGTTTTTTTTTTATTTAAGGTTAAAGTTAGTCATAATCGTACGTCTAGCAACGCAATTGGTACCAATAACATAGACCACCACAGGACGTGGCTGAGTTTCAAGGGCTGAAGGTTTTATTGGTCTTGGATACCACTATCGCTGACTCTTTTCCGATGAGAGTTTCAAAGGAAAATCTTCAACAGGAGCATAAAATGTGGTTGGAAATGATACTATGAATTACGCAAGAAAACGTAAAATCTCATTCTAGAAGATTTCTATATTTCATTCATGGAACATCCATCTTCTGTCCTCCTTTTTTTCCCTAGTCAGCTTTCATTCACAGAATCAAAGCTCATTCATCTTATGGGTATTGACATACGCTGAATGGCATGACCTGACGTTTTTGAAGAATAATGTATAGCCTTTCAAATAAGAGGAGGCGAGGAAGGAAAATAAACAAATAAAAATAAGATTATTTTTTTTCGAATCATATCCAGGAAACGGAAATATATTTATAAATGACATAGACGTATTTGTGGGGCGAGACAGTCACATCGATGACCAGGCCAAGAGCCAAATGGCATTTGAATCGACAGTGATGAGCGAACCAATATGCTGATTGAGTGCTTGGTCCGCTGATTGACTGATTAAAAGTTACTGCGGGTCAGGTGTCAGAGAGAGAGAGAGAGAGAGGGAGAGAGAGAGAGAATATGGTAGGTTGGTGAGATTGGTAAGTTTGAGGGAGAGAGAAAAATAGAAAGAGAACATGATAAGTTGGAGAGAGTAATAGGTATTAGAGAGAGAGAGAGAGAGAGTACGGTGGCTGCTTGGAGAGAGAGAGAGAGAGAGAGAGAGAGAGAGAGAGCATTATTAGTTGAAGAGAGTTGTAGGTTTGAGAGAGAGAGAGAGAGAGAGAGAGATACAAGTTACCAGATTCGATTTTAAAAATTGACAGCGTACCCACTAGTGGGCCTTGTTCAATAACACATGAAATCTGAAATGATTAAAAAAAAGAAAAAAAAAAAAAAAAAAAAAAAAAAAAAAAAAAAACACCGAATTCAGAAACATGTATCAACTGCTCTTGTCGGCCGAGTCACAAAGTCGAAATTAGCGAGATTATTTTTGGGGCGAATTGAACCTAATCAACGGCTTCTTATGGAAATGTTCGTTACACTTAATGGAATAATTGACGCAAGGAACGACTCCAGAAGTCTTCTTCTCTACTTGGAACTCTAATGAGTTCTCTTGGGAAAAATTTAGATAATTTTCCGTCTTCCCAAGCGATGATTGAAAGGAACAAGTGACTTAGAGGCTAATGTTATATGCTAATTTGCATTTGCCCAAATGTCAAGGGTTCTTGGGTCTTTAATTCGCCTTAATTCTTTTCGAATTGTTCGCGAGTCACATGGAAACGCTGACGTAGAGTACTCTGTGTGCGTCCTTTTGAAATGTAGCTTGAATGATGTTGTCAAAGAATAAAAGAATAAAGATAAGATATAGAAAAGTTTGTTCTCAGAACTTTTGAAGCGGAATATATAAGACACATTCACTCGCAATAAATCCCGGAAGAGTAGGAATTATTTTAAACTGAATTCAGAAAAAGTAAAGCAACATCACTTTCTTCTCAGCTTGTTTGTCGCGAATGAAGTCTAGAAATATTCAGTTTTCGCTTCCAAACAAAGCTTGTTTACCCGACAGCTGAAGGACAGCAACATGGAATGGTACAACAACTTGAAATCCGTCCGCTCCAATCTGGTTATAATCCGCCTTTTGTGAGGATATGGACGTTTATCTTCTGCTGTTCCTTTCAGCAAAGTCTGCGATTTGATATATTCTAAGTTCCTCGAGTTTTCAGGTTAACATTCTCAAGTCAATTGAGAGAGAGAGAGAGAGAGAGAGAGAGAGAGAGAGAGAGAGACAAAGTCAAAGTCAAAAACCTTTATTCCATTATAAAATGGTTATTCTGCTACATTACATATAAATTATTTACATAAAATTCACAATAATTGGATTGTAAAATTTTAGGATATATACATTCAAAGTAAAATTTAGAAGTATTGCTTAAGTTTCCTTTTGAATAACTCAGAACTAACATCTATACATTTTCTTAATTCCAGAGGTAGTTTATTCCAGCAAGCTGGGCCCCTTATTGCCATCGAGCGTGAACCCAAATCTGTTCGATAGCTGTCTACATATAGATTTTCATTCTGTCTTGTTAATGCATTCCTACAATTACCAACTGTAGGAAATGTGTATAGCCAGTTGGGATATTCTTTTCTCAAACTTTTAAAACTTTTAAAAACAAAAACACACATCGTTACATACACTTTTCTTTTTTTAATTTTATCCACTTTAATTGCTGGAGGGTTGGGTTGGGGTGATGTGATCGTGTTTTTTCACCCCAATAACGGCTACTCTACCTGCAAAGTTTTGGATTTTTTGAGCTTTTTCCATGTGCATATCATTTGTTACTCCCCATATCTTAATACAGTAGTTTATTACACTCAGGACCAGGCTTTCCACAATCAAGGCTCGAGTAGTATCATCAAAGTAATCTTTTACTCTACTTAGATACATTAGAATGCCACTGACTTTTCTACTCAGCTCGTCAATGTGAGTACTGAATGTCATATACCTGTCCATGTGTAGACCTAGATTTTTCACATGTTGACTTATCTTTACTTTATCCCCATCGCATTTTATTACAATGTCATCTGGAATTTTGCTAATATACTGTGAGTACCCACAAACATGCACTGCGTTTTGGTGGCATTTAATAATAGCCCTTTCCTTAGAAAATATTTCTTAATTTTGAGCAATATTAGTTCAGTCCTTTTAATCAAGGCATCTAGATTTCTAATTGATCAGCCAAAAGAACTTGGGTGTCATCAGCATATTGAATTAGCAGGCAGTTTTCTATGTATTTAATCATATCATTAACGTAGATTAAAAAAAGAATTGGGCCTAGGACAGATCCCTGTGGGACCCCAAATTCAACCTTTTCAATACAAGAATTTACGTCTCCTAATCTAACTACCTGACTCCTATCTCCCACGTAATCTCGAAACCAAAAAGTATCAATGTGATGTTCCTTAAGAGATTTACACATTTCATCATGGTTAACACTATCGAATGCCTTTGATAGGTCGCATAAAATTAATATGGAAACTTCTTTTTTATCAATATTTTTATAAATTTCATCTGTTAATTTCATCAAAGCTGTTTCTGTTGATAAACCTTTACGGAATCCATGTTGAGTGTTAGAAATAAAATTATTTTTTTCTAGATGTTCCATTAACTGATACACACAATCTTTTCCATTACCTTCGATAACACCGGAAGGACAGAAACAGGTCTGTAATTACCAGGGTCGTCCTTGTCTCCTTCCTTGTGAAGAGGGTTTACGAGGGGTGTTTCCAAATAGAAGGGTATTTCCCAGTTACAATCGATGTATTTATAATAACTGTGATATAATATGCAATAACTATAAGGGAATCTTTTAGAAAGCTGGTAGGAATACCATCCGTCCCGTAAGCATTACTATTATTCAAGCTCTTAACTGTTAATATTATTGTTTCTACTGTAACTGGTTGAGGTCTAAACAATCTTATATTATTACCAATATTAGTTTGAGTGGTTCTATCATCTTCATTTTCGTACTTTTGTAGCATTTCCTGCGTTTTACCATAAGTTATTTTTCCTACATTAGCAAAGTATTGGTTAAAATTGATCTGCTCTAGCTTTTGGGTTGTCGTATTCAATCTTTTTATTTGATTTAGTAGATACAATATTATTCATAATTTTCCATGTTTCTTTACGAGATTTACTTTTCTGATCTTGTCTTTGTTATAATAAGCTTTGGCAGTACGCATCTAGAATTGGTGAGTTTTTTCATTTCCTTATACTCATTGTTTAATTTTCATCCTGGTCTATTTTGTTTAAGCCTTTCTTGCATTTTGTCCCTTTCAATCATTCTGTTTTTGAGATCATCGTCTATCCAAGGCGCACTGGGTCTCCTTATTTCCTCGTGGTTATTGGGGCACATTTATCTAAAGCACTATTATAAACTTCATTGAAAATTCCTGTTTGAATATCTGTGTCATCAGTATGCATGATTGTATCTAGAATTAGTTTTTGGTTCTAGCAATGTATTGCACAATAAATCTGCAGAATAATATTTTAAACACCTAGAGGTTACCGTGACTGGTTTACGTTTTGGCTTCTTAATATCTATGATAAATGAAATGTGTTCATGATCAGCTACAATACTTGGGTTTACCTCCATGTTAATAACACTTTCCTGCTTGTTAGTTATTTAAAACGTCTTAGTAGTGTGGATGAGATGGGGCTAACTCTAGTAGGTTTATTAATCATTTGATTTAGTTTGGTGACTCTTATGATATTATGCATCTTTGCTGAACCTACCATCAAATCATCATTTAGATCACCTACTACATAAATCGATTTTATTCTTTAAAGAAACCTCTCTCAGACATTCCAAAAATATAGTTAAAAGTATCATTTGAAGCATGCGGATGTCTATACAAGCAACCAATGATAACAGAAGGTAGCTTACGAGATTGTACAGAGAGCCAAACCTCTTCTACCCCATCTACTCTTTGAACCTTAAGATTACAAATGTTAACAGAAAGATTATTTTTCACATAAATACAACAACCTCCACCTCTTCCTTTGTCACATCTAAATATTGTATAATTAGGAAAATTCAACGAGTGAATCGACAACATTAGGGGTTAACCAAGTCTCAGTTAAACATAATATATCAATATTTCTATTTAGGAGCATTAATTCAATTTCACATATCTTACTAAGGAGAGACTGTACATTCAAATAGTTCTACACACAAAAGATCGTTTTTTGGAGTCACCATGATTAGCTATCCCAGTACCAATGTCCGGGACGAGCACTCTTGTGTGATAACTGCCTCTTGATGGAAGAGGCGGGAAGTTCATATTCCCACGCAGACGCTCGTGACCAGTAGTTGTCATGGGAGAGGTCATGGTAGTCATAAGCTGAGCTGAGTGACCTCTATTTGCGACTGCCTATTGGGTGGTCTCCAATGGTATTCCTCAGTTTGGTATTGCGCGGGGGTGATCCTTGGGTTGGGGGTACGTCCTATTATCATGGGAGAGAGAGAGAGAGAGCAGGTATCAGGATGTATACATTCCCCTTCTTCAAGACAGGTTTAGGCGTATTTTGTTCCGTCTACTCTCTCCTCTCTCTCTCTCTCTCTCTCTCTCTCTCTCTCTCTCTCTCTTATTTCATGTTAGTCAATAAATGAACACATTTTCAGAAACAATAAAATTCTAAAAGAAATATGCTAGAAAATCATATTACCTGTAACTATCAATCACCTTCTCTCTCTCTCTCTCTCTCTCTCTCTCTCTCTCTCTCTCTCTCTCTCTCTCTCTCTCTCATTGATATGTCACTTTATCGTCCGTGTTTCGTCAGCATCCCCAAAAATAACGTCGTTATATCCAACTCACAACTTTCGTACCAACTTTAGTGATGTTTCTCGGGAAGATGAAGGAGTCTCTTGGAAGGTAATATTGTCTCTCCCCTCAACCACTCCTCTGGAGGAGGTGGGGCGTCTCTCAGTTTGTGACAGTGATGATATTCAGTGTTGACATACTATCGTCTTTAGTTATCTTCTCGTCTTTGCACTGACGGTCCCACGCTATTTTTGTTTGTTTAAGTAAATGCATATACTTACGTACATTAGAAGGTAAATTTTGATAAGTAGTATGCTCATATGTATACACACACACATACATATGTATATAGATAGATAGATAGATAGATAGATAGATAGATAGATGATAGATAGATGTTACAAACACTACATAGTTTATACACACTTTCATGTATTGACAGATGGATACAAAGATTGGGACGCTGCATATTCTTCACTATATATTTTTTAATTCCTAAAATTAACAGTATATTCATTCCTTCGAGTATATAACAAAATTTCGAAGAAGTCTAAACCGCCAAAACCAATTCTCAATAAGCCATAATATAACACCAGAGTCTGGGAGGGGGGGTGGGGTGGAATTAATACATTGATTTTGGCGACGGAATTCCCGTCACAGACGATCCAGAGACATTCCATTGATGTTCGAAATTATTTCTGGGTCTTAATGCACTGTTTTCTGGGAGATATATCGACGAGAGAGAGAGAGAGCTGAGAGGGAGAGAGAGAGAGAGAGAGAGAGAGAGAGAGAGAGAGAGAGAGAGAGAGAGTTACTTTTTAGTTTGGTCAGTAACACTTTTTATAAATAATAAAGTATGAAAACCTATGAAAAATCCGTTAAAAAAAAATATTATAGATATATATATAGATATATATATATAGATATATATATATATATATATATATATATATATATATATATATATTTCTCGACAAACAATCAAATATAGTGGAATGATTCGCGTCCTGTGCAAGACAGCCTGGCAAGACCTTCTCTCTCTCTCTCTCTCTCTCTCTCGTTCTCTCTCTCTCTCTCTCTCTATCTAGATGCAGTTCGGTAAAATTTGACTATTTTCATTCTCGTAATTTTTCCTATATATACCTTTAGCAATTAATCGGTTTCATGAAACATATTCATTATATTTGTAAATTATATCTGGTAGCTTTCATGATGATTATTTGGAGATGATGATTTAATTACACACTTCCGACGCGAGAAAATTGTCAAACATATTCCTAGTTTAAACACACACACACACATAAACATAGCATACAATCACACCAAAGCATATTCACAGTTTTGATGTATATACATACATACATACATACATACATACATACAAGCAACCTATACATACATAGAATCACATCAAATGTTCAGCACATTCATATAAAAGACATGCATACATACATACAATCACATCAGTATACAGCACTTTCATAGAATGGACATACATACCTACATATAAACATATTTATAATCACATCAATGTAAAGCACATTCCTAATATAACGCTAAGCATACAGACATACACGCATACTTTCATACATCCATCCATACATACATACATACATACATACATACATACATACATACATACATACAAATTCATGAAAAGCACATTCATAACGTTGCTTAACATACATACATACAAACATACACATTAATGTAAAACACGTTCATAACGTTGCTGAAAATATATTCATACATACATACACACACACACAAACAGCACGAGAATATTAATCATAATAACCTATTTATTTACCAGCGCGTCTGCTGGTGCTCGCATGTGCCTGGCCTGACGTGGCATTCACCCAATCCCTTGTGTACCTGGGTTGGTTGCAAGTTAGACCAGAAGAATGTAGACACAGGAACATAGCACGGCCTCTGCGGCAAAAGAAACGTAGCTCGTTAAATTTGAGAAGCTTTTTGTTATATTTACGCGTTGAAATATATACAAAATTTATGTGAGCGTTACGGTTTTGTGGTTAGATGAAGCTTTTTTGATATTTTGAGAATATACTTCATTCTCAAGTTGACATATACCCAAAATTACCATAAGAGTCTTGAAGCCTTCTTGATAATTTGCAAATAAACTAAATTCTCAAGTCGAAATATTCTCAACATTGCCATGAGAGTCTTGAAGCCTTCTTGATAATTTGCAAATATACTAAATTCTCAAGTCGAAAATACTTAAAATTGTCATAAAAGTAACGATTTAATGGTTAGATTAAGCCATCTTGATATTGTGCAAGTATAATAAATTCTCAAGTTGACATATACTCAAAATAACAATAAGAGTCCTTATCTAGTGGTTGGATAAAGCCTTCATGATATTTGCAGCAAATATACTAAATTCCCAAATCAAAATATACTCAAAATCGTCATAAAAGTCACGATTTAGTGGCTAGATAAAACCTTTCTGATATTTTGCAAATATATTAAATTCTTAGTCGAAATATGCTCAACATTATCATGAAAGACATGAAGCCTTCTTGATATTGTGTAAATATAAAAAAATTTCAAGTCGAAATATACTTTAAATTACCATAGGAGTCATGAAGCCTTCTTGATATTGTGCAAATATACTAAACTCTCCAGTCGAAATAAACTCAAAATTGTCATAAAAGTAACTATTTAATAGTAGGATGAAGCCGCCTTCATATTATGCAAATATACTAAACTCTCAAGTCGAAATATACTGAAAATAATCATAAAAGTAACTATTTAATGGTGAGATGAAACCATCTTGATATTTTGCAAACATACTAAATTCTTAAGTCGAAATATACTCAAAATTATCATAAAAGTAACGATTTAATAGTTACGTGGAGCCCTCTTGATATTGTGCGAATATACTAAATTCTCAAGTCGAAATATACTCAAAATTGTCATAGAAGTAATGATTTAATGGTTAGATGAAGCCTTTTTGATATTTTGCAAATATATTAAATTTTCAAGTCGAAATATACTCAAAATTAACATACACGTAACGATTTAGTAAGACAAAATCGTCCTGATATGAAAATATACGAAATTCTCAGTACAAATATACTTAAGATTAATATAAGCATCTCGGTTTAGTGGTCAGACTCAACCCTCTTGTTATTATGCAAAAATTATTAGTCGAAATATACTCATCGTTAATGTACGCGCCTAGCTTACGCAAATATACAAAATGTTCAGTCGAAATATGGACAAAATTAATATACGAGTCTAGGTTATGTTGTTGATATTGTGCAAATATGCAAACAAAAGAATTTAGATGTTTTGAAGCTATCAGGGTGTAATATGTTTTAACCTATTATAGGGGATCTGTGTACGCATCTATACATCAAATAATGTGCACTTGAGTGTCTGTTTGCGTGTGTGTGCGTGTGTGTGCATATATACAGCGGTAACAAAAAACAAACTGGTTAGGACTATCCCTCGTTGGGACTGGTTGAACTCGGAAAGGTATCTGGAAACCTTATTTCAGAAAGAGGAGGGAGAAAAAATGCCAGATTAAAAAGAAAACTCCCTAAAATGTTGACGACCGAGAGAAAATCACAGAAAATTACGGTTGCATTGTTTACAACGCTAAAAATGGACAGTGATGCAGATATGGCTTCGCCCTGAATTAGGTTGACCCAGAAATCAGATAAAGGTAGAGATTACTCATGGAAAAGTGACGTGGGAGGAAACTGAGAATTTTATGTCCCACGAGTAAAAACAAGTAACAAAAAAGTAAAAAAATACGGCGAAGAAATCGAGTTTTCTGTATATCGTATGATCAAGGCCACCGAAAATAGATCTATCTTTCGGTGGTCTCGGTATAACGCTGCATGAGCCGCGGCCCATGGAACTATAACCACGGTCCGGTGGTTTCCTGGCCTATATCGTTGCCAGACGTATAATTATGGCTAATTGTAACCTCAAATAAGATAAAAACCACTGAGGCTAGAGGGTTGCAATTTGGTACGTTTGATGATTGGAGGGAGGATGATCGACATACCAATTTCCAGCCCTCTAGTCTCAGTAGTTTTTTAAGATCTGAGGGTGGACAGAAAATGTGCGGACAGAAAAAAGTGCGGACGGACAGACAAAGCCGACAACAACAACAACAACAGTAGTTTGTAGGCTTACTCCCCGAGTAAGCGAACATAATACGCTCTATATATATAGTATCAATATATTGCGTATACATTCTAAACTTTTAAAGAAATATTGAGAGAAGCAATTGCAGCTGTTTCTCTTAGAATAACCTCGGAATTGATTTTTAACACTTTTCGTTTGCTTTGGTTCAATTCGGGCGTAGTCTTTGTTTTCAGAGAGGCTTTTATACATCTCTCTCTCTCTCTCTCTCTCTCTCTCTCTCTCTCTCTCTCTCTCTCTCTCTCTTTTGATTTGATAATACTTACAACGAAGTTCTTTAGTCCCTCTATGTTTTCAGAAAGGCCATTTATACAATCTCTCTCTCTCTCTCTCTCTCTCTCTCTCTCTCGAATTGATAATACATATAAGAAAGTATATTCAATGAAGATTTCCTCCATCTTTATTCCTTGGACTGAGCTCATTTGAACCGGAAGCTTGATTTAGATCTTTGCAACACTGGAAGAAAACTCTTTCTGAGCCTTTTACCTTCTTTCTTTAATTAATCTTATTTATAATTCGTCATAGCTAAGGGCTGAACATAGTCTCGTTTCATGCACTTCTCAGCTAATTGAATGTATTGCAAACCTGGAATGTACACGAATAAGTTTATTTATACATAAATGTCCGACGACGTGCTTGTTTACACCCTTCCATACGACCAAACTGAAGGGTGAATCCAATTAGTTTCCTTAGAAGCGAGTGTCTATCACAGACATTACTCAGACAGACCCGTCTTACTTTCGCATTGGTCCCCGGAGCATTGGCAACACTGCTGTTGCTGCTGATGCACCCGTTATGACAACACTGCCAGGTAGCAGCATCTTGCAGCATGGCGAGTCTCTGTGTGATATAATTTGTTGCTTCTGAGAGCAGTAATTGGTCATAGGGATATTGCCAGCCATTATCTGGTGTTGGGTGCAAGATCTCGACCGGAGAAGGGAAGACATACTGAGGTTAAATGATAAGCTTCGTTTGTCCTCGCTGGAAATGGATGGACGAGAGAGAGAGAGAGAGAGAGTTCTTATGCAACACTTTCTCAAAACTCACTGAGATAAGTGACGAAGGTAGTTCCAGTAATGCATGACAAACTATAACAAACTGAGAGAGAGAGAGAGAGAGAGAGAGAGAGAGAGAGAGAGAGAGAGAGAGAGAGAGAGAGAGTAAAATAATGATAAAAAACTACAAGTTGAAGGTTATGATAGCGTCAAAAAGTTAGTTCAAATAAATTTTTGAATCCAAGGCCGTCTAAAGTTATAAATTTATTCATTTTTATATTTTTATCAAAATTCTTTTGACGATTTCGAATCTGATCACTGCGCCACTAACAGTGAATCCCTGAACAAACCATTAACCATAATAAGGCTTCAATTCAATTTCTGCTTGGGTGAAAATTACAAATAAACAGCATATCACAAACTCGCCCCCATCATCTTCGACAAATAAAGCCATTGCTTTGGATAAGAGTCCTCCCTCGTTCTGCCCATATATTTCTTTTATGGCCTACCTCCAAACCCCACCTGAGCCAGCAAGCTGTCTTATTTCCTTGGAAAATGAACGTAGCCTTCATAATAATAGCTTGAGGTATAGGAAGTAAACATCTTTATCCTAAAGAAACTGCATATAAAGGGTTACTGATTTTACAAGCAATGTTTCAGAGAGCACAATAATTCAGGAGTATAAAATAATATGCCATAATAAACTTTTTATACATAGTAAGAAATTATAAGAATCAGGTTTATTATAAAGTTTAAGTTTTTCTCATAAATATTTTTTCCACTGTTATTTCGGTGTTGTTGTGTACGGACAATAAGGCAATTTATTTGAAAATAACATTAGAGAAATGGCCCTGGTAGTATTCAGTATGTATAGGGAATGCTAATAAAAATATAATATTTAATAATTTCATTATATGTGTATGTAACTTATATATATATATATATATATATATATATATATATATATATATATATATATATATATATATATATATATATATATATATATATATATATATATATATATATATATATATATATATATAATATATATATATATATATATATATATATATACAGGGTGTCGATAAAGAAAGTCCTAGTACCATCACATGCAATAAATACTTTAAATGGTACTGGGACTTTATGGACACCCTGAATGTGTGTATATATATATATATACACACATCTTCCAAAACCGAGCTAAACAGGGAAACGAAATAGTCACTTCCATTTCGAAGTTTTAAATTGGTAAGACGATCTCCTCTTAACTTTGGCCAAAAGCTGCATTGTGAATGCGAGTTGACTTTGTTCGTTTACTGCAAAAAGTCTTTGGGTAAACTGGCCATGTTTGGAGAAGGGCTGAAGGAGATATCTTTAAGTTTTATTCCTGTTTGAACTGTGTATTTGCATTAGCCATGTGTTTACAAGTTCAAGCCCAAGGTTGTGTGCGTGTATGTGTGTTGGTATTATGTGTATATTTTAGAGATAAAATGGACGTATGGGGAGTACACACACACACTCACACATACACATTACATTTTTATTTTCAAATTGAATTTAATTTGTTTTAAATTGAAAGTCTTTTTTTTTCTTATTTGAAATCCAGTTTTCTTAAATGGAGGGTCAACATTTATAATTTGTACTTCAACCTTTTTGATTTGCAATTCATCTTTTTAAGATGAAGTTCAAGTTCATTAAAATCAAGTTCAAATTTGTTTAAAAAATGAATTTCAACTTTTTTAAAAATTGAAGTTCAACTTTTTTTAAGAAATGAAGTTCAACTTTTTAAAAAATCAAGTTCAACTTTTTTTTGAAATGAAGTTCAACTTTTTTTTAAAATGAAAGTCAACATTTTTAAAATGAAGTAAACTTTTCTTAAAATGAAGTTTTTAAAAGTAAAGTTCAACTTTTTAAAAGTGAAGTTCAATTTTTTTAAAGTGAAGTAAAATTTTTTATATGAATTTCAACTTTTTAATATGAAGTTCAACTTTTTTTAATATACAGTTCGATTTTTTTAAAGTGAAGTTCGTTTTTTTAAAAGTGAAGTTCGATTTTTTTTAAATGAAGTTGGATTTTTTAAAAGTGAAGTTCAACTTTTTTAATATGAAGTTCAATTTCTTAAAATGTTATTAAGCTTTTAATATTTCTAAAATGAAGTTCAGCCTTTTTAAAATGAAGTTCAACTTTTTACAAATTAAACTTCAGTTTATTTAGTATGAAAAATCCACCTTTTCTATATAAAAGTTTAACTTTCTTTGACATGAAAGTCAACATCTTTCAAGTTAAGTTTAATTTCTTGAAAATGAAGTTTAAATTCTTTAATATAAAGATTAATTTCTTTAATATAAAGTTTCATTTCTTATTAAAGAAATTGAATGTCTTACTAAAGAAATTAAACTTTATATTAAAGAAATATATCCTAAATGAAAGTTAAATTTTTTTTTACACGAAAGTCGACTTTTTAAAAATTCTGTTAATTTTTTTGTATTTAAGGGTGAGAGGGTGAAGGTATCACACAAGCCTATCCTGTACTCGACCCATTTTCAAAATCATAGCACAGACAGGAAACCTTCATCAGAATCTAACTTTGCCACCTGACTTTCCTCTTGAGAGAGAGGATAGAGACACGGAGCGAACATCACAGAGTAGTTACTACTTTGGCCCATAACTAAGAGTCTCAAAGCCCCTACGGTAAGTTATAATTCGCCCTACAAAGTTACAGATTTCCAGATATGTGAAGTTCTGAGTTGTGATATTGAGCAAGTTTTGATTTCAAGATGTGGTTATCTGGGATAACAATTGGCGATAAGGCTTTTTTTTAGGTGGAAAGATTCAGTCGAAATTAATTTTCAGTGGAAGTATCGTATTTCTCTATTTTTGTCAATCAGCTGGTTTGGATATGTGCTTCTGTACAGATATATCTCTCTCTCTCTCTCTCTCTCTCTCTCTCTCTCTCTCTCTCTCTCTCTCTCTCATATTGATAATACAATCGATTTCCATATTCTGAGATGCAGACAAAAAGGAAACCAAGATATTTAGCATTTAAATGTTTACAGGATTTATTCCTTTCATACATACATTTTCTTAACAACGTAGAATAATTAAAGAGAGAGAGAGAGAGAGAGAGAGAGAGAGAGAGAGAGAGAGAGAGAGAGAGAGAGAGAGAGAGTGCTTCTTTCTTAGAAAAGGAGATCTAATTTATTTTTGTTTACTTTTACAACTTCCAACAAACTTACAACTTTTGGGGAATGCATCTTCTCACTAGATATATATATATAGTATATATATATATATATATATATATATATATATATATATATATATATATATATATATATATATATATATATAATCTCGTCACGTCCAACGCATACGACTTGCTTTCCAAGCTCAGCTGAGCCAGAAAGATATTCCCTCATACGAAAATGACAGGGTCTCGCCAAACCCTTTTGTGTTTTGGAGAACAAAGTAAAAATGCAGTGTATCTGCTCGTCTAGGTCGAGTCAAAACAGGAAGACGTCACAGGTAATGTTGAGAGTTTAATTTTTTTAGAAAAGTCTTCAGATATTGTTCAGCCTTCTTCCTGTTTTCCTGTGACCTCTCTACGTTGTTAGATTATTTTTGTCCCCTTGTTTGTCAATTGGGAGAGTCAAAAGGGTTTTTGTTATTGTATATTATTGTTTATAGAAACTTTTACAAAGAGGTTTCAAAGTGTTTTTGTTTTCCTTTGGTACTGTTTCCTAATCGTATTGCAAAGTTGTGTCAAGTCACTATCAGAGAGTATGTTAATAATTTACTCATATTTTTATTATCTTTATTCAATGGTATGTTATTTGTTCCCTATTTATCTTTCCTATTACTTTCTGTTACGTCTTTCAAATGAATAATAATAATAATAATAATAATAATAATAATAATAATAATTAATAATAATAATAATAATAATAATAATAATAATAATAATAATAATAATAACGTGTAAAAAAATCCACATTTAGATACTAAATTGTATTCTTCTTCCCAGCTTGTTCCCATTTTTATATGGTGTTGCCGTTTCGGATAAGCCGTTTCCATCTATTTCTATCATGCGCTTCTGCCTCATCAATTTCCTTCTCATGTAAGTCTCCTCTCACACAGTACTTCCATCTCTTTCTTGGTCTCCCTCTTCTTCTTCTTCCTTGCACCTCCACCCCCATAGTATGTCTCACAGCGTGGTTCCTCATCTCTCCTCAACAGGTGTCCATACATCTCAGCCTCCCCTCCTGTACTTTCTTTGATACTTCCACCACCTTAGTCGACCCCCCCTATGTAGTCATTTCTGATCCTATAGATACTAAATTGTATTAGTATGTAAAAATATATAATTTATTTACTATATAATTATGGATTGTTAATACACAACTATCTTTCAGGAGATTGTGAAGTTTTACTTAGCAATAATAATAATAATAATAATAATAATAATAATAATAATAATAATAATAATAATAATAATAATAATAATAATAATAATAATAATAATAATAAGAGACTCTGGGAAAACATATGGGGCAATCCGGTATCACACAACAAACATGCAACATGGCTCCAGGAAGTCAAGGAAGAAGAAACAGGGAGAATAAAACAAAGATTCACAGAGATCACGACAGACACAGTCAGACACCAACTAAGAAAATGCCAAACTGGAAAGCCCCAGGTCCCGATGAAGTCCCATGGATACTGGCTCAAAAAAACTCAACCAAGGCCCTACACCCACGAATAGCAGAACAACTCCAGCATTGTATCTCAAATCACCAAGCACCCAAATGGATGACCACCAGGAAGAACATCCTTAGTACAAAAAGACAAGAGTAAGGGAAATATACCAGTAACTACAGGCCTATCACCTGCCTACCAATAATGTGGAAGTTACTAACAGGTATTCATCAGTGAAAGGCTATACAACTACCTAGAGGAGACAAACACCATCCCCCACCAACAGAAACGCTGCAGAAGGAAGTGTAGGGGCACAAAAGACCAGCTCCTGATAGACAAAAATGGTAATGAAGAACAGTAGGAGAAGGAAAACCAACCTAAGCATGGCATTGATAGACTATAAAAAGGCCTTCGACATGATACAACACACATGGCTAATAGAATGCCTGAAAATATATGGGGCAGAGGAAAATACCATCAGCTTCCTCAAAAATACAATGTGCAACTGGAATACATACTTACAAGCTCTGGAATAAGACTAGCAGAGGTTTAATATCAGGAGAGGGATCTTCCAGGGCGACTACTGTCCCCACTACTCTTCGTAGTAGCCATGATTCCCATGACAAAAGTACTACAGAAGATGGATGCCGGGTACCAACTCAAGAAAAGAGGCAACAGAATCAACCATCTGATGTTCATGGACGACATCAAGCTGTATGGTAAGAGCATCAAGGAAATAGATACCCTAATCCAGACTGTAAGGATTGTATCTGGGGACATCAGGATGGAGTTTGGAATAGAAAAATGCGCCTTAGTCAACATACAAAAAGGCAAAGTAACGAGAACTGAAGGGATAAAGCTACCAGATGGGAGCAACATCAAACACATAGATGAGACAGGATACAAATACCTGGGAATAATGGAAGGAGGGGATATAAAACACCAAGAGATGAAGGACACGATCAGGAAAGAATATATGCAGAGACTCAAGGCGATACTCAAGTCAAAACTCAACGCCGGAATATGATAAAAGCCATAAACACATGGGCAGTGCCAGTAATCAGATACAGTGCAGGAATAGTGGAATGGACGAAGGCAGAACTCCGCAGCATAGATCAGCAAAACCAGGAAACATATGACAATACACAAAGCACTCACCCAAGAGCAAATACGGACAGACCTATACATAACACGAAAGGAAGGAGGGAGAGGACTACTAAGTATAGAGGACTGCGTCAACATCGAAAACAGAGCACTGGGGCAATATCTGAAAACCAGTGAAGACGAGTGGCGGCTAAAGAGTGCATGGGAAGAAGGACTAATAAAAGCAGACGAAGACCCAGAAATATACAGAGACAGGAGAAAGACAGAAAGAACAGAGGACTGGCACAACAAACCAATGCACGGACAATACATGAGACAGACTAAAGAACCAGCCAGCGATGACAATTGGCAATGGCTACAGAGGGGAGAGCTAAAGAAGGAAACTGAGGGAATGATAACAGCGGCACAAGATCAGGCCCTAAGAACCAGATATGTTCAAAGTACGATAGACGGAAATAACATCTCTCCCATATGTAGGAAGTGCAATACGAAAAGTGAAACCATAAACCACATAGCAAGTGAATGCCCGGCACTTGCACAGAACCAGTACAAAAAGAGGCATGATTCAGTGGCAAAAGCCCTCCACTGGAGCCTGTGCAAGAAACATCAGCTACCTTGCAGTAATAAGTGGTACGAGCACCAACCTGAACGGAGTGATAGAAAACGATCAGGCAAAGATCCTCTGGGACTATGGTATCAGAACGGATAGGGTGATACGTGCAAACAGACCAGACGTGACGTTGATTGACAAAGTCAAGAAGAAAGTATCACTCATTGATGTCGCAATACCATGGGACACCAGAGTTGAAGAGAAAGAGAGGGAAAAATTGATAAGTATCAAGATCTGAAAATAGAAATAAGAAGGATATGGGATATGCCAGTGGAAATCGTACCCATAATCATACAAGCACTAGGCACGATCCCAAGATCCCTGAAAAGGAATCTAGAAAACTAAGAGGCTGAAGTAGCTCCAGGACTCATGCAGAAGAGTGTGATCCTAGAAACGGCACACATAGTAAGAAGAGTGGTGGACTCCTAAGGAGGCAGGATGCAACCCGGAACCCCACACTATAAATACCACCCAGTCGAATTGGAGGACTGTGATAGAGCAAAAAAAAAAAATAATATAAAATAATAATAATAATAATATTATTATTATTATTATTACTAATAATAATAATAATAATAATAATAATAATAATAATAATTTAACTTTCTAATTCCTTCAGAGAAAGTCAAGTAACCATACACCAAACCTTTCTCTTTAGAGTTTATAAAATCCCATGACTGACTTTGCAAAATATAGAAAACTGTAAAATACTTCTCCATCTCCCGGATGTCTAAAGACATAAGGTAATAAGGAATAAGGCGAAGAAGAGCATCTCAAGTTATTCTATAGCAAATTACAGTGATTTAAAGTTATTGGAATCCCATTCGTCACGTGATTTAATTAACGGCATCAGAATCAGATAATGTCGATGCTGTAAAATACAAAGACAGATTGCGAGATTTTGAAACTATGACGAGAGAGAGAGAGAGAGAGAGAGAGAGAGAGAGAGAGAGAGAGAGAGAGAGAGACTGGCATTGCATCTTTCGTAAGGGAGATCTTATTGAAATTTTTTTGTATTACTTTACAACATTCAATAATATCAAAACTTTCAAGGAATGCATCTCTTCACTAATAAGACTGAGAGATGAGAGAGAGACGAGGAGAGGAGAAGGAGAGGATTGAGAGAGAGAGAGATGAGATGAGAGAGAGAGAGAGAGAGGAGAGAGAGAGACTGTTATTGCATCTTCCATAAGGGAGATCTTTATTGAAATTGGTTTTTGTTATTACTTTACAAACATTCAATAATATCAAAACAAAATTTCAGGGAATGCATCTCTTCACTAAATATAAAGGAGAGAGAGAGAGAGAGAGAAGAGATGAGAGAGGAGAGAGATGAGAGAGAGAGAGAGAGATGAGAGAGAGAGAGAGAGTGCTTCTTTCCGTAAAGGAGATCTAATTTATTTTTGTTACTTTACAACTTCCAACAAACTTACAACTTTTGGGGAATACATCTCCTCACTAGATATTTATATATATATATATATATATATATATATATATATATATATATATATATATATATATATATATATATATATAGAGAGAGAGAGAGAGAGAGAGAGAGAGAGAGAGAGAGAGAGAGGGGCATTGCACTTTAGTTAGGGAGGTCTAATTGAATTTCTTTCTATAATACCTCACAATATCCAATAATCCTACAATTTCCAGGAAATAATTCTCTTCACCAAACATAACTGTAATTAAAGATCCCAAGAAAATACTGCTAATTGGTCGAAGCTCAGTATCAGATATAAATTGGCCATTTGGAGGGATTTTGGGTTTAGGTCAATGAACTTAAGGGAAAATAATAAATGGATATTTTACAAAACGGATGATGGTATTCGCTTGTCATTAGATGGAGACAGAGAATGCATGAGACTAATTACAAAGGGAACGATAAAATCTAATTTAATGTGACAGCTGAAAATGCTCACCCCACAACATCACCTCGACTTGAGAATCATCACCCCACACCCCTCACACGTCAACAAACACCTCGCAGCACCACCCTCACCCCACACCACACACCTCTCATTCCACACCCACACCCCTCCCTCCCCACCTGACAACCTCACTCAATTCGTCATACAACCCACACCTCATCTCTCATCTCACAATTTTGTCTTTTATCACCCGATAAACTCACCCCACACTTACCAACCCTGGACGTGGCCCACACTTAACACTCCGTCACCCCGCACAACCTTCACCCAACGCCACTCACCCCTTACTTTTCATTTCATACCAACACCCCCTCACGCCACATCCCCTCACCCCACACCCCATCACCCACAACCCAGCACCCCACACCCCCTCACCCCGTCCACCTTGATAAGTAAAATCAAGTTTACCCACAAAAAAAGCATTTGTATGTACGTGATCCACATTCTATCTTGCCCATATATCTCTCTCTCGAATGTTTTGCCTCGAAAACTAAATCTAGTGAGAAAAAAAATATCATGTCTCTGGAAACGGTTTGGCTTCAAAACATTCATTCTCCAATAGTAGAAATGCCGATCGTTTCAAGGTATTTCTTTTTAAATAGAAAACAATATTCTTTCTTGATAGAAGTTGTCAGAAATTGCCTTAAGAGAGAAAATGGTGGTATCCGTAACCATAAAAGGTTTGTTGTTGGTTGTATGGTGTTTTTACGTTGCATGTAACCAGTGGTTGTTAAGCAAAGGAACCAACGGCTTTACGTGACTTCCGAACCGTGTCGAGAGTGAACTTCTATTACCAGAAATACACATCTCTCACTCCTTAAATGAATGGCCGGGAATCGAACTCGCGACCACCGAGGTAAGACTCCACACCATACCAGCCATGTTGATGTGAGAGATATATACATATTTAGTCTAGAATTATATGTTTTACATAAAATTATGTTATTGATTCTTCTTTAGGCCGAGTGGTTATATTGATAATTTCAAGATTTTTTGCATACTTGCAAAAGTAACTGATGACTTGAATCTTTGTATTCCTTTGTATTATCAAAATGTAATTATCTATGACGGATTTATATTGGTGACTTGTGGCAAGATCATAGTAATTATTGTAATTTTTCAGTGTGAAATATTAATCAGTTAGACATTTATAGATCAAACTCAATGAGATTTTGAAGTGGCAATTGCTATGTGAGATTATATTCAGATGATTGATGCTTATTCTAAAGATTGAAAAAATTCAAACAATATTTTGAATGATCTCTCTCTCTCTCTCTCTCTCTCTCTCTCTCTCTCTCTCTCTCTCTCTCTCTCTCTCTCTCTCTGGTCTTTCAGAGCTTAGATTGGTCAAGTAAGGTTAACCAAAAAAATCTCTCTCTCTCTCTCTCTCTCTCTCTCACACACACACACACACATACACACACTATGGTAATCCATACCTTGCATTAGATTAATCAAGAAAAGGTTGCTTATTCCTAAACATATTAATCTCTCTCTCTCCTTCTCTCCTCTTCTCTCTCTTCTCTCTCTCTCTCTCTCTCTCTCTCTCTCTATGGTAATTCATAGCTTGCATGAGATTAATCAAACAAGGGTTGCTTATTCCTACGGTATCTTTGACGCAAACCACCCGGATTGGTTCCCTTTATCTTACATCATTCCAGTACGAATATTTTACTGTCTCACGTAAAGGTCATGTAATGCTTATGATGAATTGTTTATTGCGA
>NC_087209.1:44887096-44912096 GCF_015104395.2 Macrobrachium nipponense | reverse complement strand
ACCACAAAATAACTGCCACTGATCAACTCTCTCCAATCCCAGACAAGGACATTAGTTCTCAAAACGTTTTGTTGCAAAGTGGCAACACTCCAATCAGCTACGTTCTCTTTGCAAAGTGACGTTGATCAACGTTCCCTCTTGGAGACGTTTGTCTTAGTACGGGATTAATGACTCCAGAGAACGACTCTAAAAGTTCCTTGTAATCCGTTAATTAGGAGATCTCTAGGTTGCCGTGGAAATAATCGTAATAATGTCAGAATTAGAAGTGGGTAAGATATGTTCATTTTTAGTAGGTTGTTATTTTCTTTTATTGGCATTAATATGCATATTAATTAACTCTAAGTATACGTATGTTACTTATTTTACTTAGTTTGCTAGTAAAATGCATGTTTACTAGTTACAGATATGCTTAAATGCTTCTTTTAAAATACTCTCTCTCTCTCTCTCTCTCTCTCTCTCTCTCTCTCTCTCTCTCTCTCTCTCTCTCTCTCTCTCTCCTGTTGACACTGAAGAAACGATCATTTATAAAAATAAAAACAGAGAAATCATTCCTCTCTCTCTCTCTCTCTCTCTCTCTCTCTCTCTCTTTTCATTGACGCCCTCCTTTCACGCTTTTCATTCATAAAAAAAAACCTCATTCACAAAAAATAAAAACCTGAGCGTAGTGTGTACTACGACTGTTTCGTTAGGCCTCCTCAAGCGAGAGAGGGTTTTTTTTTTTTTTTTTTTTTTTTTTTAACCAAATTCGAAGAAACACTTCGTCCAACTCGGAATATCTGGCTGTTGGGAGGACGAAAGAAAGACGAGAGTCTGTTTCGCGTCACTGCGTTGCTTTTTAGATCAGCTTTCTCTTCCCTCGAGTGAGGATGCGAAGCGTCAACTCACTTCGAGGCTTCGATAGTATTATCTGGTGTTAAAGTGATCGTTTCATTACTGGCGATTCTGCTCGTGTCCTAGTGTGTAGCAATTCTAATGTCATGTGCTTGTGAGTGAAGTTCAAACGTTTATCTGTGAATGCATTGCTTGTATACTATATATAGATATATATATATATATATATATATATATATATATATATATATATATATATATATATATATATATATATATATATAGATATATAGATAGATAGATAGATAAATAGATATATATATATATATATATATATATATATATATATATATATATATATATATATATATATATATATATATATATATATATATATATATATATATATATATATATATATATATATATATATATATATATATATATTTATATATATATATATATATATATATATATATATATATTATATATATATATATATATATAAAATATATATATATATATATATGTATGGTTTAAGGTAAAAACTCTTACAGTTTCGATGCTCAGAAGTTCCCACAGTCTCGAGAAGGGTCAAAGAGTTCGGGCTGAACAGGTGTTTTATTTGTTATAATATGTATGAGTGAAATAAAATACTAATGCATATACAATATATATATGTATGTATATATATATATATATATATATAATATATATATATATATATATATATATATATATATTTATATATATACTACATACATATATATATATATATATATATATATATATATATATATATATATATATATATATATATATATATACATATATATACCTATATATATATATATATATATATATATATATATATATATATATATATATATATATATATATATACAACTATATATTTATTTATAGATATAGATGCATTGATGGACAGACAAACAGAGAGACAGACAGATAAATATATTCAGATTGCACGATTTTCAATTATAAATCTCACGTTTCTATGATTTAAACTGAATCCTAGAATCTATATCACTATAAAACCAAATTACGTGGAAAATATAACAGAAAAAATACCCTTGGAAAGCGCTAAAACGCTCCTTTACGAAAACTCCCGTTGATGTGTTTGCTGACACAACAAAGTAAAAAAAATATATATATAAAAAACAAAAATTTAAAACTTCTCCCTACTTTGTGGAAATTCCACATGCTGGTTTTCACGCTGGATAAATTCATAACCCGGTTTCACGCGTAACTGTCAGCTTATGCATAAACGATGGTAAAAGTTCGGCGTAATTCGGTGTTAATTTAAATTTTTCTCCGTCGCTCGTGTTTACTGGGCCAGAATTAAAGCAAGGGATGGTGGAGCATTAAGATGCGTTGCTGTTTTATGCGCAGAATTATTATGGTAATTAGTTATTCAGGGCTTCAACATCGCAATTATTTGAGTAAATGAAAGAGAAATCAAAACGCTCGGTTTGCCCAAATGTAATCCACGATACTGACTGGATATATTTCAATAATTTTCAGTTAATAATTATTGATTTCTTTGTTTATCAGTATTTACTTATTTACTATTTGTTTTTGTTTTTTTTATTAACTGTTCTCTTTCTGAATTTCGTATTGTCTTCTGTAAGTTCTTTAAGATGAAAACCATAATCCTTGAAAGCTTGAATTTCGAGTTAATGGCTCCTGTGATCTGAATATTAATAATAATCATTATCATCATCATCATCATCATTATCATCATAATCATCAGGCTACAAGAATAATTATCTAAAGGCTACAAGACGTAACTGGTTGGATATTATCTCGTCTGTAATTTCTGTAAAAAAAAATAGCTTTCTTTTTGTAAACGATTGTTAATTTATTCTCATGTCTCTCTTATGATGAAAGAAAATTCCACTCCTGGAGAGAACTGCATCACGCTCTGTTTGCAAATTCATTTTTTATAGCCTCATACTGTCGAATATTTCACCCCTGATGGCGGGTAATTCCCCAATTACCTCTCCTTAAGTGTACTAGAAAAACCAGCTGGCCTCTAATATTCTGTCATCTTCTATTTACTGACCGTATGGACGATTGTACTCTATGTAGGGGCTGGGCCTATGTCTTAACAAGGCTCCCCGTTGGATATTAAGACCTGCGATGTTATATGCAAGTATCTGTTTGTAGACTTCCCTTCCTTGTCGGAGTATCATCGATTGCGATGAGAGTTTCTAAGTTTTGTTAGCATCATCTTTTTTGGGTATAAAGGTGAAGACATTCAAACTCATGTTGATAAGCTTAACAATGTATTTGCGAAACTACATCTCTTGAGTAGAGGCAGGAAGTGGTTCAGAGAACTTGATTCTAGGAGAGGAAGTAGAGTTCTGAGTTACAATGCATTTACAAAATCATAGGAGAGCAAAGCTTAGCTCAGCATACTAACATACAGACAGACGAACATATGAGAGGAATTCACGTAGTCGTCTGTGGGTTATAGGTCAACATGTTCCCAAGCGAAAATGCTGTGACCTGTTTTACACAAAATTGGATTTGATTACCACAGGCAAATGCAAACCAGGACGCTGATACAACACGCCAAGGCTTAGCCTGCATTCTTTTATCGGTCCCTATCACACTCCTTGCTATCTCGTCAGTAACCCCTTGTGTCATCGGCTTATTTATATATGGAATAACACACGTTCCATATATATTTTATATGTATCACTTACATAAATGCTCGGCCGGCTACAAAACCAAACACTGAACAATAAAGTTTGACTTACATTTGACCCATAAGAGAGTGATACGGGCATTAATGTGAATATATAGTTAACCCATAGCTACCAGCAAGTGGTTAAGGAATGATATTAAACTGGTTATATGTAAGAAAAAATCAGATATATAGAAAATACTCATAAGTAAAAAGAATAATGCATGGAAGATGCAGATACACGTACAAGATAAATATATATGATATCATACTAGTATTAAAGATAACATGTCATATATAATGATAATTATAGTACTGTTAGTCATGAGGATACATATTCAACAGAAAGTACTACCGTGCATCTGATAATTGCATGACACAAGAATTACATGCTAAAAATCATATATTTATAAGAAATAAATGGTACCAAAAATGTGATAAGATAAAAGGTAACTGATTAAGTATAGTTGCTACCTGATTATTATTATATATATATATATATATATATATATAGATATATATATATATATATATATATATATAATGATTCAAATAGGTTCAGATAAGTGTGCACATCATATAGATTCCTAGTGTGTACACGCACAGATTATATTGATTCATTGTAGAACTTCAATTGATTAAATTAGGTGCGCTACCAGATACATTAATGATCAATGATAATTAAGCTTCTCATACTTTACATATGGAATGCAATATCACGGAGGTTCCTGTTACACAATTAGCCAGCGTTCAAACCACTTTTCATACAAAACACAATTCCAAACAACTTCCCCCCGAGTCAAATGAAATGGCCAATTTCGAGGGGCTCTAAAGTCAAATGCCTTAAGGGCTACTGGGAAATTGTCTGGGCGGGGTACGACATTCTGTTGATGATCCCCTCAACCTACGCCAAGCAAATACGTTAGCGATGACCAAAACCACAACCAACACGCATGTCACAGCCAGCAGTGTGTAGAACCGTAGATCCTCGTTGACATGGTAAGCCCTTGAAGTGCAGTCCATAATAGTCAGTTTTGATAGTAGATGGGCCAATTTCACGTTGTATGGAAGGGTGTAAAGCTGGGATAATGGTACTCGACCAGGAAAAATTTGCGAAGTAAGCTCGTTCCGTTATGATGGTGCTTACTCTGTGTAGTTGGGCGTTGCTGCACTGCAGCTGTCCACATCAATGAACATCCGTGAAGAGGCCGTTGATCCGTCCAGGCATGCGACGTGAAACCCTTCTCTGTTGTATCGTATCCACGATTCGTTATTCAGCCTGTAAGCGAACTTATACTCGTCAAAAGGGTAACGTTGTTTCAGACATCTTTAATGTGTATGAGAAAGAGAGCCGTTTAGCACTAGACCTAACTCGCATGAATCCCCTGATATTGTGGAATTTAAAGGAGTCAGCTGTACAAACTTCATTACCCATGTCATTGGAACAGTGAGTGAACCTATCCAGGTCTCTGATAACCGTATATGTTTCCTTATTAGGGGAAATCAATACGTATCCCGTCAGATTACATATTACTGGTAATGAGCTATTCATCATGAAAGTAGGAAACGGTGCAATTTTGTAAGATTGCCAGGCATCAGAAGAATTAAAAGGAATGTTAATCATGATTCTGTAATTCTAAACACTTACTGATATGAAGCTATAGTAAAATTCTATCTTATGTGCATCTAACAAAGGAATATAACCTAGTTTCTCTTGTCCGTTCTCTAAAGTTAATATTAAATCTTTGATAGGCAAGGGATGTGGTGAAAGACCCTTTGTAGCTAGCGTAATAGCTTCCACATAGTCTTTTGATTTTTCAATAAAATGTGAAATTTTTGTACGGATGTGGTCTACCTTAGAACTGTAATATGCTAATGTTGCCAGTAGGTGTTGCACATCCATCATCTGATTGATATTACTGTAATGATCGTTCACCAATGTCATAAGTTGATTGATTGATGATAATTGTTTACGGAGTTCGGAAAAAACAGATTCATTTTCATGTTGCAAAAATTCAATTCTCTTATTCTGATCGTTAATCTTAAGACAATTTGAAATTCCCAAACTTAAACTTGCAACAGACCCGAAGACGTTGAGCGCCGCAAATATAAACGTGTTATGTCTTTCTATGCTACTGTGTCTCACGGTCCACATAAGCAGATCACGAGCCAAGCATTCTGCTTCAGCAGTTTTGTTTTCCAAGTCGAATGAAAACATCTCTGTGACACATAAAGTCTGAGCTAGCGAAATCTCTGGATTAAAAGGAAAATGACGATAGTGTAATTGATTCAATGATTCGGCAAACTGCGATAAGTCGCTTTTTAGGTTAATGACATCATCTTCTGGCAGGAAAATCGCTCGCAAATCCACTTCTAGAACTATATTGCTTGCTTCTGTTCTTTCAATGATAGAGCCATGTGTAAAATGTATATTTTTTGTTTTAGCACTCTTCCCACCACGGACCAAGAATTTCTTGAAAACAACGTGCTAATCCGAACAATATAAGCTTCATGTTGGAAACCTGAAATTAGTGATATATATGTAATTACTCATGTTTGAATTAAATACTTCTATACAAAACATAAAAAAATATTTTCATACAAATATCATATATACATACTATTATCATGTAAGTTTCATAGATACTTTTTATTAGGTATGTTTCATATATAGACATCCATAAATTCTTCATTTTTTTTTTCCTTCTACCCTTTTCCTTTAGCTGCGGACTTGAGCCAAACAGTATTGTTCTTAAGTAAGTAGGTTGGGATATGTTTTCAACTTTTAGTCTGTGGGCCATTAATATTTCTAAAATGCTAAACGGGCCTTCAAACTTAGGTGTTAGCTTGTAGTTCAAACCCTTGCGTACATATGCTTATATATATTTGATCGCCTACTGCATATGATTTAGTTGGCTTAGCGATTTTATCATGATTTCTTTTCATTATGATCTATGATTCTTCTAAATTCTTACAAAGTATATTATATCGGCTTACACTTGCTTCCATAACATCCTGTAGGGGATTTGATAAATTGGTTGTAGGCGTAAATACATGGAAAGGTGTCATAGTTGGGATACCGTGCAATGCCTCGTGCGGCGACATTTTTATAGATACATGATATGAAAGGTTAAGAGTACTTAGAACCACAGGTACGGCAATATCCCAGTTGGGATCCATTCCCACAAGTGTAACTCGTAGGACATTTTACACCTTCCTATTCCCCCTTTCAACTAATCCATTCGACTCTGGGTGATAAATCATGGTATAGGTTTTCTTAATGCAAAGGAATTCACACAACGAGCTAAGGAAATGATTATTGAATTCTCCACCTAATTGCGGTTTTAGTTTTTAGTGCTATCAATTTTGTATATCGAGTCAAGGCATCTATTAACAATAAGAGTTGCTTATTTCCTCGGTCAGACTCGTAAAACCCTGTTAATAAATCTAAGTGTACTCTTTCAAAGGGTTGGTTGGGCACGGGATAGGCCCCCAGGCTGACAGATGTCTTAATGTGCCCTTTGTTTTCATGACAAATGTGACAATTAGCTATGTGTTTTTTTATATCTGTAAGCATTGTAGGGCAGTAAAAGAGTGATTTGGTTTTCTGTGACATGATAGAGAACCCTGGATGACCATGTAAGGGATTAGAATGCAACCAGTTTAGGATGATTGGTACAAGAGAGATTGGTACTACTACCTGGTCGTTAGTCACCTGTGGTGTGCTTCGGGTTTTCCTTGTCATGGACCTACACAATGTTATCCTTGATTATATAATTCTGCTGCGTATACTTCACATATTCCTTTTCTTTAGGATTCTCGTTCAAAGCATCTATTATTTTCTTTAACTGCTGATCTTTTCTTTGTTCAGTATGTACTAGTTCAGCGCTCCAACAATAGTCACGGATGTTGATATATCTACTAGTTCAGCTAGTGGCTCCATACAAGATGGTGTGAGGTTAGGTGATAATGCGTCAGCAATGATATTTGCTTTCCCAGGTAGATATCCTATCCTTGTGCCAAAGTCTTGAATGATCATATGCCACCGAGTTCTTTTGGGACTGTGACTAAAGCCTTTGAAGAATTCGGTGAGGGGCTTATGGTCAGTGAGAACCTTGACAGGATAGCCGTATATTATGAACTTAAAATGTACTAGTGAGTTAACAATAGCTAGCCTTTCCTTGTCTATTACTGCATATTTACTTTCAGAAGGTCTCAGTTTACGTGAATAAAAAGCTATAGGGAAGAACTGTTTGTCATATTGCTGAAGCAGTATCCCTCCTACTCCTTGGTCTGAGGCGTCAGTTGCAATAAAGAATTCCTAACTGAAGTCAGGGAATTTTAAGATAGGTGAACTGCATAATTCCCCTTTCAAGGTATCGAACGCCTGTTGATGCTTTTCAGACCATATAAAATCTACGCCCTTCTTCATAAGACCGGTTAGAGGAGCGGCTATAATAGAATAATTGCTTATAAAACGCAGGTAGTGTCCATGACAGCCTAAAAATTGCTGAATCTCCTTTACGTTAGTAGGTATCGGAAAGTTACGGATAGCCGACACCTTATCGTAGACTACCTTAAGACCTTGACTAGACACCGTAAAACCTAAATAGACAAGTTCTGTTTTAAAAAACTCACACTTAGTTATCTTCACTCTTAAAGTATGTTGCCTTAGTCTCTGTAGCACTAGCTCTAGTTTACGTAAATGTTCTTCTAAGGTATTAGAAAAGATTACAAGGTCGTCCATATAGGCATGTAGGGTATACCCTAACAAGTCTCTGAACACTATATTAATCATTCTGGTGAATGTAATTGGAGCGCAATGTAAACCAAAAGGCATACGTAAAAATTCATAATGTCCCTTGGCTGTGCTGAAGGCAGTGTATGGGATACTCTCTTTTTCTAAGGGTATCAGGTGAAAGCCTTTAAGTAAGTCCAAAGTGGTGAAATATTTGTTCTGTCCTAACAAAGATAAAATATCGTCAGTACATGGCACTGGGAATCGATCGGGAATCGTTTCCTCATTTAAGCGACGGAAATCTACGCAAATACGCCAAGTCTGATCTTTTTTCAGTATGACGATTAAGGGGAAATTATAAGGGCTGTTCGATTTCCTAATGACTCCTTCTTCTAACATTTTTCCTACTTCATCATTGATCTTATTCTGGAATTTCATAGGAGTCGGTACGAAGGTATGTAAATAACTTTATGCTTGTCTTTTAGCCGTATTTGGTGTTCAATGACATCCGTTTTTCCCAGAGATCCCTCGGTAGTGGAGAAAACATCATGATATTTAGTTAAAAGATCAAAAAATTTCTGCTGAATCTCCTCTTCTTGAATATCTTTATTGAATTTACTTTTGATAGATTGTAAGAGGGATTCGTCAACAACAGGTTGGGCGTGATTAATTTCATCAACAGTAAGAATGCAATACTTATAAACTTCCATGTCCACGATATGTTGATTTTTGTGTATCACTAGATTGGTATTCAAATGGTTACAGACTTCAATGTTAACTTTTTGCTGTGAATCAACAGTGTATAATGCTTATGTTGTGGAAAGTCCTTTAATTTTCAGAGTGTCGGCAAGGATTAACATTTCAGATCCTGGCAAGGTCTTTACACGCACTAATATATTCAAAAGTACGTTTGGCTCGAGAGTTTGCATGCAATCTGCTATTATAGGAGTGCGAGAATTCTGTTGGGTCGCTTGAACAATGTCATGCTTCATGAGACAAGTGATTGGTTCCTCAATGTACATTACTGTTTGATTGTTTGTCTCTTTTTTTGACCAAAACTGATTTTTAAGGTGTTAGAAGATTTATAGAGTTTTCCTTTCATATACGCGCCATGTTTGGCAGGGGCTAAGGTAATGTTTTGAATGCCCATAGACGGGTATCCTATAATTACAGCTGAATACATATAAATGTTTTGTACAACTATAAAGGTATCAGTAAGCGTGCGCTTACCCACCTTGTACTGAATCCGAGTTATGCCTACTACACTTAATTCATTATTACCGATACCCGAAAGTCGTACTCTGGACTTCTCAATAGGAAAGTTCGAAAACAACATGTGATGAGTCTGCAAATCCATGATATTTCGTGGACTACCGGAATAAAAAAAACAGTGTGAAGAGTCGGTGTTCTAAATTTACGGCATGCAAGGTAGGACGTAATTCATCTTTACTGATAATAGCATGAATACAGTGAAAGTCTACGGGGACCTGCACTGATTGTTTGGATTCGGTTGTGTGGTTCATAGGAAAATTCTGGGTCTTGCATAGGTCACGTATGTGATTAAATTTATTAATTGATTCAAAAGATGTTGCTACGAATGACCCAACATCACTCTCTCCCCCGCTGGAGTTAATTATGTGGTATTTGGTTTGCTTTGCATACTCGGAAAATTTGACTGATTCTTTGAGTTTTGGTTAGACGGCCCGGAACAGAATTTCCTGAAGCACGATTTGTTTGTTTCTGATATTGAGCAGAGTTACTGTTTACCTGTTTCTTTTTTATAATAATGAGGATTCTTCTCCATATTATCATTGACAACATTTTGTGTGTTTTAGCATTATGTTGCTGCTGGTTACATGACAAGCAATGAGCGTAAGAATGACTGGAGCTGTTATGAATTGAACAATAACGTGTTCAGAAGTCTGCAATAACATGCCCTGCGCGCTTACAATAAAAACAAGTTACCCCTGCTGCATTATTATTGACTATATTTACTTGCTGTGGTTTACTTTCATTCTTTACAAAAACTTGAGTAAGCAAGGGGTCCAGATCTGTGCACTTAGACATATGTTTCTTAATTTGTTTATATATGTCTAGCTCCGTACTGTCGGGTGATAGCTTCTTGTCAAAACAGCGTACTAAAGCTTCCAGCAACATAACTGACAAGCAGGTTAAATATGTGATCCTGATAAAATCTTTCACAGTCATGTTCCTTCCCGTAACCCAAGTGGAATTAAGCAAACTATCCCGATATTCATTCAGACGGTCAGCAATTAGTGCCGCCCTCTCTAAAACGTTAAGTTGAGTCATAGAGACCATATTAATGATGTTCCTCAAAGCTAAAACCACATCCAAGGCTTCTTCACCACCATATATGGTTAGTAATCTAATTTTAAATTCATCCCATGTATCCGCCTCTTGGAAGGAGACTCCTCTCAGGTATGAACCTGTATCTCCTTTAGCAAAATCAATCAAACTTTTAGCTTCCTGTAATTGTACGGATGGGTCAGTGATGCATTTTGCTTTTAAATGAACATCCACTGACGAGATCCAAGATTCGACGACTTCAGGCAAAAACCCGTTGACCCGGCCTTGAAAGGGAGCAATTTCTGACCTAGCGCTGACTAAGGTTTCTACTGGGTTGTTGGGTGCAGGGTTACTGGGTGCAGAGGTAGCCATCGTGACCAGCGATCCTATTGAAATATCTATATGAATTCACTCGTCCACTGCGCAAACGCATATGCAATATAAGATAAGAAAAAATGTGTTACAGATAATAACAGTGTCCCCCCAAAATGATAAGATTAAAAACAGATAATATGATAAAGATATTTCCGGAGAACTTCTGGAAGAAAAAAAAATTAGCTACAAAGATAAAAAGGCCTGCTGGGCGAGAATAAGAAGTTGAAGATAGATTCCTGCAAGAAAGGAAGATTAAGAATAACGTATAACTCACCCCAGGAACAATGGACGATCGATCTGTGTATGGAGAACACTCAAAGTCACACACCAAATGAATAAAGAATTGTACTTAGCTCGGTATGTAAGAGGAAGATCTTAGTGTTTTGATGATATCACGGCCTTGGCTTTCCCGTCGCTGATCCGCGGATGACCCGATTTCTCAGCTCATGTTCTGATCATGCGTTGTTTGTTTGGTGAATGATCCATTTCCCATTGTTTGGTCCATGAAGATCCGATGCTGCAGACATGTCCAGTTTGTTTCTTGAATATATGTAATGTTGAAGACGCTCAATAAACGATGATACAACCTCTTGAATAACTCTCAATGAAGGCATTTCTTACTGTTCATAGGATGCTTGTGTTGCCATAGAGACACTAAGTTGTTTGAAGATTATCTTGCCTTCGTTGACTTCTGATATGTTACATTTAAGATTCGTTAGTCTTCGGTTGATGTGGAATAGTCCGAGCTGCCACCAATGTAGGGGCTGGGCCCATGTCTTAATAGGGCTCCCCGTTGGATATTAAGACCTGCAATGTTATACGCAAGTATCTGTTTGTAGACTTCCCATCCTCGTCGGAGTATCATCGATTGCGGTGAGAGTTTCTAAGTTTCGTTAGTATCTTCTTTGGGTATAAAGGAGAAGACATTCAAACTCATGTTGATAAACTTAACAATGTATTTGCGAAACTACATCTCTTGAGTAGAGGCAAGAAGTGGTTCAGAGAACTTGATTCTAGGAGAGGAAGTAGAGTTCTGAGTTACAATGCATTTACAAAATCAAAGCTTAGCTCAGCATACTAACATACAGACAGACAAACATATGATAGGAAGTCACATAGTCGTCTGTGGGTTATAGGTCAACATGTTCCCAAGTGAAAGCACTGTGACCTGTTTTACACAACAATGGATTTGATTACCACAGGCAAATGCAAACCAGGACGCTGATACAACATGCCAAGGCTTAGCCTGCATTCTTTTATCGGTCCCTATCACACTCCTTGCTATCTTCTCAGTGACCCCTTGGGTCATCGGCTTATTTATATATGGAATAACACACGTTCCATATATATTTTATATGTATCACTTACACTCTACACGTAAGCATCACTTGATGGTGCTTGCAACAATTTTAGAGGTATTGCTTACTAGCTGGGAAACAGAGGGTCATACCCAATTTGGTCAATTTAAAGGTACTTGTCCGAGTTTTATGATTCTGTGTCATTTTGGTGACTGGTTTCCAAGTTCATTCGATTTAGCTACCACACATGACTGAATACACATTTTTGGGGATGCTGTTATATTGCTTATGCTGCCTTTTCATTATTCTGATTGGAATTTGGAAAAATTCCAAGCTGCTTAACATTTTGGATTAACAATAGAAGGCCTTAAACTGTTATATTAGAACATTTTATCTTAAATACTGAATATAATCTTAAGTCCTTATGATTTGGAAGTGTATTGGAGTTGAAAATAAAAATGCTTATAACCGAATCTTATAAGTTAACAATAAAATCCCTTTAAATGTTATATTGAAACAGTTCTGTTAAAATATGCCAGATAGGTTAAGCCCCTGTGAAATTTAAAGTATAGTGGAATACGTAAAGAAAACCTCCAAATTGTAAATTAGCTTTTAGAACCCATTTTAACACTTTCACTTTCACTGATGAGCAAAAACTGATGACGGGAGAACAAGATCTTTCTAATCTCGGTTTTTGTTTATTATAATTTTTCATTTTAATTTCACAAGCAGAAGAAAAATTATTTTATAATACGACAAAGCTAAACATAATTTTGGCTGACATGCTATAAAGAAAATCTAATTTCAAGTCTCTCTCTCTCTCTCTCTCTCTCTCTCTCTCTCTCTCTCTCTCTCTCTCTCTCTCTCTCTCTCTGCTACTTTGATGTCCCCCCTCCTCGAAAGATAATTTAATTCAATGTCGTTCAAAAAGACGAGGAACTTCTCATTTCTTGGTTGTAACCATAAAAACTTTGGAAATATTCCAGCATAGTTTTAAATTGCCAAGTGCTTTCCCGAACCATTGACCACAAATGGGGTTGGCTTTACTCTGTCTTTATGCTTGAGTGTGTGTGTGTATGTTTATGTTTGAAAGTTAGTCTTTTGAAGTATACACGAAATAGACAAAATATCAAATCAATATCTAAAGGCTTTAACCATAAATTTCCTCGAAGTCCTATTTCACCAACACCTGTTTCGTGCAACAAAACGGATCTCTCTCTCTCTCTCTCTCTCTCTCTCTCTTCTCTCTCTCTCTCTCTCTCTCTCTCTCTCAATAAAGGCATAAAAAAAGAAGGCTTTCTCGGTGGATAGGAGGTGGATGAAATTACTTTGGCTCGAGGCAAGATTCAGCAAGACAAAATTTGAGAAGGACAACCCTTGTATCTAGTTTTGAAGTATATTCAAATATAATTATTCTTTCTCGTTCGATATGACAGGATTGTAATGGTATAGAAAGCGAGCAGATAAAGTAGAAAATATTGTAATTTAAGCAAGTTTGTCATTTTATTATTTTGATCATGTATATCACTTTCCTTTTGTAGTTTCCTTTCTAAATTCATAATGCAATATGTCAGTTTGTTTTTGCATCGATATTAGATATTTTCAATTACAAAATCCTCATAATCATATCTCGCTATTAATGGTTTAAGTCCAAATAAATTTAAATTGCCCATGGTATATATATATATATATATATATATATATATATATCTATAATATATATATATATATATATATATATATATATATATATATAATATCTTACAAGTGTGTAATGTTAAGTGAAATTACTTATCGTGTCTTGCTTGGAGACAGGCTGTAAGGGCAGCTTACTTGAGTAAAGGAATTTGAGTACGTAAGCGTTTAACCGAGAGATTGCTCGTCTTGTCGTCAAGCATGTACATTCGTTTGTACGGGTGTTACAGGTCTGATAGTCCAAGGCACTTGCGAAAGTCACATTCCTTTCGGTGAGCACAAAGAGGTCAGGTGGTACACGCCAAGTGTCGGGAGGGAAAAACCCCATCATAAAGGTATGACGCATATTTTGTAAGACTTAGAAAACCATTACCTTTGAAAGAGAGAGAAGTGTGAAATACCTTCTTTTACCTAAATACTTTGAAAAGAGTGATGTATGAAGTGTATCTTTTATCCATTGTTATCTTTATTATAGATGGGTTATATTCCATGGTACTAGAGACGGGAATCTCTAACCTGACTAATATGATGAACTTATTGACATTTTGGGTCTGGGAGTGAATTCTTAGTCAGGAGGGTAGAATGTTAACTTACTAGTTTTCTATGGGCAGATTTGGGTTTTCTGTCATTATGACTTGTTAATCATTTTGTTCTATTTTATATTCAACTGCTTTGGGTAATAAATATAATATTTTTATACTTATGCGATCTTAATAACCTAACGACGTGGTTGCAGACAGAGGGCACCATTGACAACAGGTAAGGGTTTCTAATTTGTGTAGTTTAATAAAAAAAAGGGGGGTAAGAGTGGTGGCAGGCGGTTTAAGAGGCTTTTTATATATTTTATAAGCTGTAGGTATGCTAACCTAGAAACTGGTGACCAGTTAGACATAGATGATTTTTTTTTGGTAGGAAAAGGGATTACAATCATGTCACAGGCAACCGGGGGCGGGGCTCTTTTTGCTGATTCAATGTTCATCTCTCGGGCTAAGTCAGTGTCAGCCATCTTGAGATTCATGAACACCAGTGTTTTAAAACATGAAAGGGAAAAGTTTAATTTTCAAAGTATTAAAGTGTTTCGCAAGTATAGTAAATAGTTCATGCATATTTGCGGTGCATATACGAATTCGTGATGTGAGTGCATTTTCAAGTTTTCTTTCTTATTTTCTTCTTTTTATCGTTTATATATTTTTAAACTTGTTGTTATTGTTTATATTCCTATTGTTTGTTTGTGGTGAATTTACTCGAGCGGATTTTTTGTTGCGCATCGCGCCCTGAGAGAGAGAGAGTGAGAGAGAGAGAGAGAGAGAAAGAGAAGAGAGAGAGAGATAGCTTGTGTGTAAGACGGTTGCCGGGATGTAGTGCTGGGTAAGCATTTTGCATTTTTTCTTTTTTTATCCCCTCCCTATTTTTTTTTTTTTTTTTTTTTTGCTTTTGTGGGATAATATACTAGGCATGGGGCGTGTCTGCCTTTTGTTATCCATTAGTGGGAAAATAAAAATTTTTGTGTTCATTTTTCTGGATTGGGTTTTGTGTATATAAATACATTGATGTTATTGAGATCGGGAAAGCTTATAGAACAAAATACCTTTCAGAAACAGAGAAAGATGGCAGATGCTAAGAGTACCACAATGCTACTGCATCACGTAACGAACATGAGTGAAGGCGTGAGTCCATTTAGAGGAATGGTAGATGGCGTTTTATCACAGCCTATCCAAATTTTTATTGTAGGAGTTAATAATTATTTAAAGGGAAAGAATATATCAGACGATATAGAGGCATTTGGAGAGGTGAAAGCTTTGCTAGATTGTAATAGGGGAGCCCTCTCCCATCGTTGCCGGAGTTTCCAATTTACAAAATGTCATACCTGGATGGACTTGCAAGCATTTTTGAAAACAGCGTATGGCTCAAAGGAACACGGAGATTTGGTGAGGGACCTTCGGGGTCTTTATAAACTACGGAATGGGCACTAATAGCCTCATAAACATAGTTCAAAACTTTTTGACGCAGTGGCGGATTGGGTAGGAAAATTGAAAACATCCAAAGGGTTACAGGGGGGGATGTCTCTCTTGAGAACATTCATAAACTTATCTATTTTTCCATGCTCTTGCATGATCTACCGGATGAGATAGTGAATAACTTTGATGAAAATATTGAACCTACTTCAGGCGAAGAATTAGTTTATACCCAAATTGAAAAACATATGTCTAAATGTCCCACTGTAGATAGTACAATTTTTAATGGGACAGGCCCGAGAGATAGAGTACAGAGAGACAGAATTTTCTCCTCACCGTCTGTGCGCAATAGTTGAGTATAACAAAAGATCCATTGATCAAAAGCAACAGCAGTTGCGGTGTTTCAACTGCAATAAACCAGGGCATCCAAAGAAATTGTGTAGGGTTAAATATTGTGGAATGTGTAAGAGTACCGATCATTATTGGCAGTCTTGTCCGTCTCAGATACGGAAGAGATGCGAGACCTATACCTCAAGGTTCTGATGATTATAATTTGAGAACTTCCCAGGCAGGTCAAATCAGAGGGCAAAGGGATCGGCGAAAATTTTGGAAGCCCGATCAACAAAAAGGGTACAGGTGATTGGTAATGTCATTTGTGGTCTCGTGGGGGTCTAGACCCGAGTCTAGACCTATAGTCTGTGGAACAGTAAGGGATGGGGAAATGCCGATATTTATAGACTCGGGGGCATCAATAAAAATCTAAAGGACTATAATTTGTATCAATCCATGTTTTCCAATTACCCTTTGCAACTCTCAAGAGAGACGGTGTGTGATGTGCAAGCCCATAGATTAAATTCCTGGGTTGTGTTCAAATGCAGTTTACTCTCGGTGACAGTGTTAACAGAACCATTTTTGGTAATGAAAGGACTTTTTTTGGGTCATACTGCTTGTAGAAGACACAAGATTTCGATCCATGCGGGTGTTAATGGAATAACAGTCGGGATAGCATATATTTTTCTGCCTTATGAGGACGTGAATAGAATGGAGGACATGGAGGTTATTGAAAGAGATGTGCTCGGTGATATTAATGGCGGTGGTACGAGTGTTACGGAGAAAGGTAATATTAAAACCCACGTTGCTGATATGGGAAATGATTACGGGGGTTCTATCAGCGTTCACAGTGATAACAATGGTGGTGAGTGATGACTATGGATGGTGATGTTGATATAATATTGATGTTATTTCTGATACTACAATGCTGGGGGTGATACTGATGGGTGGTAATGTGTATGGGGCGGTGGAAAGGGGAGATACTAACCACAAATATAGACGTGTTTTATCCGAAGATATTATGTTACTACCTGGTTCGAAGAATATGGTAAAAGGAAATGAGAAAACCCACAGATGTGTGTGCTATTGAAAATAGCGAAAAGCTTAGAGGGGTTGTTAGCACGGCATCGGTGAACAGTGTATCCAAGGATGGGTTTATGTGGTTAGAGTTGCTAAACTGTAATGATACAGTTAGGAGATACCAGAAGATTGGAGTTGTGATAGTGGTTAAGTGGCTATCGTAGAGAGGAAACATGACTTTTTGGAGGCAGAAATGCAATCAAGGAAACGAATATTTAGAGAACATTTAGCTAATGTGGATTATAGTGAACACGTTGAAGCGATAAGCGGGTTCTTGGCAGAATTAGGGGATACGGTAGCCTTACAAGGTGATAAATTGGTGTTGACTAATGTGTTAGAGCATAAGGTGGTAAATTTGGAGAGTGGCACAAAAACCTATTTATATTCTTGCATATCGCATACCTTTCAAAATCACGAGAACAGGTAAAGAAAGAGGTTAATAGATGGTAAGAAGAAGGAATCATTAGACCCAGCGTGTCTCCTTACAACTTTCCCTTGTTAGAGCTGCCTAAAAAAGACGGTTATGTCCGTGTATGCGTCGATTTTACACGTTTAGATGAAAAGACGATCCCTGACCGCTGCCCGGTCGCGTGCATGTCAGATCTTTTTGTTGAAATTGGTGGACATAATATTTATAGCTCAATTGATTTGGCGCAGGGTTTCTTACAGGTCCCTCTTAGTGAGAGTAGCAAGGAATATACCGCCTTTTCAGTGCCCAGCACGGGTTATTTGGCAAAAATGTTTTTGTGTATATGGATGACATCCTGGTCACAAATGACATAATCGTGCAACACCTGGAAGTGCTTACAGAAGTATTTAGGAGGCTTAGATTAGCGGGGTTGAAAATTAAGCTAGCCAAGTGCTCGTTCTTGATCAAAGAAAGAGATTAAGTCATTCCTTGGTATCGCTGGTTTTTTTGGGGGATGATTTTTTGTGATGTCATTAATTAAATGGAGGAAATATTTTTATCACTGGAGTGGTGTTATTATTAAGATGGTGATTTATATATATATATATAATATATATATATATATATATATATATATATATATATATATAATATATATGTATATATATATATATATATATATATATATATATATATATATATATATATATATATATATATATATATATATATATATATATATATATATATATATATAATATATATAATATATATATATATATATATATATATATATATATATATATAATATATATATAGACATATATATATATGTTGTAACTAATAAGGAAAATGGCGTTTTAGGTCTAACGGGCGACTAAAATGACGATTAGGTCTAACTGTAGAATTTAATGTTAATTTAAGTTAATGATTCTATTTTTGTTATAAAAAATATTTAACTTAATACTTACAATTAAATAAAAAAAATACAATAATTGTGTTGTGTCGCAATATTAAATAATAATGATAATCAATTTATTTTAGGCAGTCTTTTTAATATGTCAACCACACCCAAAATAATTCTTGACTACCTTATTATATTTTATTTAAAAATGAAATGACAAAACTAAATAACATGGAATACTATTGTATTTTAAGCAACTCCTGATGAATAATAATGATGAATAAATTCTATATTTACTTTATACAATTTTTCATCATCCTATTATAACACACTAATAATTATTATTATACAAAACATTGAATGAAAAAAATTGAATCATGATATTGAAAAGGTAAATTAAATTTAATTTAATTTTTTTTAAATAATTATGTTGTATGATTTTCATTGATACGTGGTAATAGCACTGTTTAGGATTGGTTGTTTTTCTTTTGCCGAGAGATAGACTACAAATAACTTTCCCAGAATCAATACAGCAGAAAACAATTATAAATAAACATAAAAAATAAATAATTTTTTTTAAAATTGTGGTAAAAAAATCAAAACACAAAACATAATTTTGTATTTTGTATATAATGATTATTATGGAGATAAAACATATTTTGGTATCCAAAATAGAGATTACCGGACGAATAGATAAAGATGAAATTCTTTTTTTTTCATAAAATTCTGTAAATTCTACATCATCCCAGATTCGTTTCATTTCACTTTTCTACAATGATATTTGTTTGAACAATGATATTGATAATAAGTTATCTTTTTAAAACTCAAAAGAGAATGAGTGCATGCACGTGTTCCCATTTAAAGGCCATGGCGCTCATGGCCGGCACTATATGCATTCCTTTGTAACAGAGGAATTTTTTTATTGGTGCCATGAGAGGGCCATTATACTTTATGCGCATCCCCCAGACATGTGATCTGCTTTTGCAAGAACGAGCACTTGGCTAGCATTAAGCAATCTCAAGCCTTAAGCAGGAAGTGTTCAATCTCAAGCCTTGAGGGGATAATAAGAGCCTGTGTTACTCAGTGCTTGGTTGGGTGCTATTCCCTCCCGTTTTCTCCTAGAATAACACATTCATCCGTGGGTATTTTTTGGAAAAAGTATTTTTTAGAGATAGTATAATTACTTTCTGTAAATTTATTAAATTCCTTATTCTAACCACTATATTAAAATATACAATAATAAAATATAATAAAAAAACTATTTGAAATACAACAACAGATTTAATGTGTTTAATATCGACTTAATAGTTAAAATGCAATTTATCTTACAAAAAAAAATATATTTTACTTCTTTAAAAAAAATAAAATATTTTATTATTTATTTATTTATTTACATATATTTCATTATTTTTAACCTCACATAATCTTTCATACTACTTCATTTAGGATCAATTTCCTTTCTCAAAATATGTTTTATCTTTCATAATAACCATTATATACAAAATTCCTGAATTTATTTATGTTAAAAATGGAAATGAAAACCTAATAACGGTATATTTGCAAAACCAGAAGGCAAAAAGCTAGCTAGGAGAAGGGAGAAAGAATAGTAACAAATGCATTCTGCTGCCTTTTTAGTAAAAGGTTACGACCACTGCCAATAGAAAAAAAAAACGCATCTACCAATGGGTGGCGAACAAAGCTGAACAACTACCATTACCACTCGTATATGTATAGAACCATCTGTATAGTTTATTTTCGTATGATGATTATTATTATTACTATCGAAGTAGTCAGGCTTGACTTTACAGGCTGCTAATGAAGATACAGAACACCACAGATCCCCCACTGGTCAATCACTCAACTGCTCGTGATCTTATTGATGCTATTTGCATTTTTGTAATCTGTATTGGATTATTTTGAAAATTTGTATTAGTGTATGTTTTTTATTTTTGTATGAATAAAAAGATGGAACTTTATTGGTCTTTTTATTTAACCTATCGTTCTTAGTTCAATTTTTTTTTAAAGAAGGAAACATTACAAAGAAATAATGAAATGTATCACCACTTCTTGGGACTAATGAATTCAACATCTGAAATCCGATCGTAACTCATAATTTTTTTATAAGAAAATATAACTTGTGATATGTGATGGGAAATTAATTTCTTTATTTCTTAAAAATGCGAGAACTATTTGGTAACAAATAGATAACGGAATTAATTAAATGTCCATTTTTGCAAAACTTCGTTTCTTTTCTGACGTAAATATCCTTTTACCATGATAAATCGACAATGCTCAGTATTGTGTTTGTGGTGATGGATTGTTCTCGAGTGAGGCGGTTTGAGTGAAAACACTCTCTTAAAATACATCTATTTGACAAATTTCGGAATCTTTAAAAACCTTTCCGAAACAGCGTAGAGTGTACACGGTAGTAAAGATAAAAAATATATATACAAGTGTCGTCGTCGTCGTCGTCGTCTTATAATACAAATGAATTTTGACATTTTTAAAAGAGTAAAAAATAAAATGAAATTTTCAAACTTTTTTTTAAGTCATTTAATTTGGCACAAATGATGGTAAACTGCTCGAAGTCGTTTCTTGTCTTTAAAAAGCTGATGAAAACGGCTTAACCGTAGCTGGAGGTCTTTATTCTCTTCTCGGAGTATAGATATTTCACTCATAACTTGCTTTAATGATAATAATAGTTGAGGTTGATTATGAACTGTCGTTGTTGCCTGTATGGGTGCCGCCTGCACAGTTACTAGCGGTGATTGAGCTTGAAGGCGTGGCGGCTTATTCTTCTTCTTTATATTTTCTTCTGTAGTAGTTGTAGTTGTATTGCCTCGTTTAAAACATTGAGGAGAGAGTGGTGGTGGTGGTGGTGGATAACGAGCTACCAATCCTGGGGGAAGTGTCGTATTAGTGCGGAAAGATGAAACGTAGTGTGATGTTCTGCCGAGATCCAAACACGAAGGCCCATTCAAAATATGTTTTTGCGCAGGATTAATACGGACATATGTGACTACCAAACCGCCTCTGCCAGAAGGAGGAGCCACCATATCAACTTATGAGCTCTCAATGAGGCTCTAAAATGAATGTAATGAGATCTAATTAATATATAGGGGCGGCGGAGGAGGAGGAGGAGGGGACGGGGACTCGACGATGGGTCTCAAAGAGGTCATTATTAAACTTTTAAAATGACTTTTAGAAAGAAGAAAATTATTTTTTTTTTTCAAAACCTTTTAATAAACAGTCTATATTGAATGAAAAAAAAAAAAACTCGACGACGACGACGATAAGAGGTCTCAAAGATTAGGATGAAGAAATTATTTTTTTTTCAAACCTTTTAATAAACAGTCTATTGAATAAGACAGTCTCAAAGATGGCATTATTATTAAACTTTTAACAAAATACGCAGGAGGGATGAAGATTATTACTTTTCAAACATAAATAGTATTGAATAAGAACGTCTCAAAGAAAATGCCATTATTATTATTATTAAACTTTTACAAAATGACGACTTTTAGGAGGATGAAGAAAATTATTTACTTTTCAAAACCTTTTAATAAATAGTCTATTGAATAAGACAGTCTCAAAGATGCCATTATTATTATTATTATTAAACTTTTAACATGACGACTTTTAGGAGGATGAAGAAAATTATTTACTTTTCAAAACCTTTTAATAAATAGTCTATTGAATAAGACAGTCTCAAAGATGCCATTATTATTATTATTAAACTTTTAACATGACGACTTTTAGGAGGATAAAGATATGTACTCTTTTGACTTTTAAAGTTCCAGTTATTATGAAAGCTTTAAAATGACTTTTGCATGAAGAATGCTATTAACAACCCGAGAGTTATTAAACTTTTAAAATGACTTTTGATTGAAAAAACGATTTTTTCTTAATATGACGATTTTTTGAATGAAGGAACGATTTTTTACTACAGTGAGGCGATTTGAGGGAAAATATTCTACTACTTTTCTTAATATGACGATTTTTTGAATGAAGGAACGATTTTTACTACAACACTCTACTACCTACTACTGAAAAGATAAAAAAAAAACAAAAAAAAAGGCACATATCTGACCCTGTATTGCCCCTGCCTAATTCAAAATGGAAAACCGCTTGCATAATGAGTATAAAAGACGAAAGTTTTAAACAGCCCGCCGCCAATTAGCGCATAAAAAAAAAAGACGAAAAAAAAAGTGGTAGGAAAAATATGTTCGTCTTTCGGAACACGACCCCCCTCAGAACAAACCCGCACATACACACACTGGCACTCCATTAAGTGGGATGGGTCTCTTTCCCTCTCTCCCGTTACTAAGTGCCACCTGCTAAGCGTTGCAACTCCGTTAACAGGACGTAGCATTCGGGCTAGTTAGGCCACAGGGATAACTTGGTTACAATACATGCCATAGACTGCCTGGATCAACCTATGTGGAAACTTTTTATTTTATTTTATTTCATAACCATAATGATTCTGATAAACAACGATGATGATTCTTGACAACGATGATGATTCTTGCATTTTAATGATTTTTTTTTTCTATTTATCAATTCATTAATTAATGTTTTTTTTAATAAGTGAGACTACTTCTTTCAGTTTTTTCTTTTACTAAATTCTTTGGAAGCTTGAAACTTCTTTCAGTTTTTTCTTTTACTAAATTCTTTGGAAGCTTGAAACTCAAGTCAATAGGGTTCAACTTCTGAGTATTAATAATAATAATAATAATAATAATAATAATAGTGAATAGTGGTGATTATCATCATGAAACTGATATTCATAATGATTATGATAATCGTAACGATGACGTTGACAAGATTGATGATACTGATGATGATATAATGCTAAAGAAAGTTAGGTAGAAATGACATGACGAAGATGATAAAATAATTCTAACGATAATGATGTTGATGATAATGATGGAGATTACAAAAGAAAAAAGAAATGACGAGGGTGATACAAATGATAATGACAGCAAGCATACGACCATTAACATACACGAATGCCGGTCATTCGTACTATATATATTCACAAGGGAAATTCCTCTTAAAATAATTATTAAAAAAACGAGAGAATATGCCGCTGCATTCCATAATCCATTAGTGTGTCGTGGGACTGTCTGTCCAAATGGGATAAGAACTCATTTATAACGAAGCGTCCGCTAGCGGCAAAAAACTTGGCGCACATAAACAAAGAGCTTGCTTCCTCATATACTATTCAGGATCATTAGCACACCAAGAATAAGATAATTCAGGCGCCACTCGCCACTACACGTTTGTATGTATCGATCAATTCGCCCCCTTTCTCTCTATTTGCCTTTCTTTCAATCTACTTGCCTTTCTCTCGATCTACTTGTCTCTCTCTCTATTCGCCTTTCTCTCTATAAAACCGCTTTATTTCTACCATTGGTATTCATTTCCGTTAAAAATACTCAATATGATCGTTTCATTCTCATAAAAGATTGTCATGATAATTGCTATGATCGTCATTGTTATTCTATTGTTTGCGAATTTTTTGTGCGACCTTTTTAGTTTTTTATTCTTCAGATTTATATTCTGTTCCAATTGAATTCAACACAATTCACTGTTACACGTTTGTTTATTTGTATATCTATTTATTTATTTATTTTGCGGCTTATTTGATTTTTATTTAGCTCCCCTTACAATTGACATCTGATGCATCAAATTCTCGAAATTGCTTCGTTACTCACAGTTCTCTCTCTCTCTCAAAATAAAATTATATTTTCTTGTGAGAACTGAATCCATCTGTTGCGTGTGCCACGTCGTTTAAAAGAACCACTCACACACACGTGTATATATATTGGCATTAATATATATTTCTACCTCACACCGGGAACGAACCTGGGTCTCCAGAATGACAGGCCAAGGCGGTACCAACTGACCTAACAAAGATCTCGGAAGGTCGGTCGGTATCGCCTTGGCCTGCCTGTCAATCGGGAGGCCGAAGTTAGTTCCCGAAGTGAGTCGATTTTTTTTTTTTTTTTACTTATTTTAATCATTTTTTGGCCTGTTTATTTTACGTTTTGTGCTTTTAAAGGTGTCCTTTTAGTTGTTCTTTTTAATTTTGTAATCATTGTGCAACTTTTATTTTTAAATTCTAAATACTTAGCTTTATTGTAATTTATCTTATGTTATCTAGTTTGTACAGCCCCCGAAAATGTCATGAAATCATTACGAAACGTATATATATATAGAGAGAGAGAGAGCCTTGTTTCCTTTCCGTATGCCTTCCATTAGTTCCCTTTTCATTTTGTCTGAGCACCGTCGCAGAGTAATTGAAAGCCACCAATTCACAAGAGTACATTTACAAATTATGCAACACAGAGCAATAGCAATTTTGG
>NC_087209.1:44853062-44886596 GCF_015104395.2 Macrobrachium nipponense | reverse complement strand
AAGTTGATTTATTTTCTTTTGACAGTCCAGGAAACCATCGAACAACTTTCGGCGTGAATTTTAGAGAATATGAATTTTAAAAATATCTACAATCAGGAACAGGAAGGAGCTTTTACAATTTTACTATGAAACTAAACTCTAATAAAGTTAACTATACGAGGAACAACTGAATTATCGCTGCTTAATTGACCACCTAAAATTAAACAACGTTATTGTATACCTATGATGGCACAGGCGGCGAATACTCATAATTCACTTTGAAAATGAGAAGAAATCGTAAAAAATTACTCTCATTAGAAAACAACAATAATCTGATTCTACTACTGAATGGGTAAGCAACGGTTACATAAATCTTTCTACATGACTGCTTAACGGACGGAGAATTTGTATGTGGATTTAATATCTGATATTGCCCTAATCACGAGGTGTACTAGATTCTGGAATTGCTTGGCTACGCAAAACACACACACACACACACGCGCGCGCGTAGGGGGCTAGTACCGTTAGTGCACCTCATTCGGTGCGATGTAAGCATTACTTAAGTTCTTTCACTCCTTTTATGGTTCCTCCGTTCATAATCTCTTTCTTGTAACTTACTGTCCACCCTCCCTAACAATTGTTTATAGGGTAACTGCGAGGTTTTCTTTTTGTTACACCTATGTAACCTTTTACTATTAATTTCCTTTTCAACGGTGAATGGCCTTAGTTGCCCCAGTGCTTGGCAGAATGCCCAAAATCTATATAATTCCAATCGAATCACTCACATACACACGCACACACACAAACACACACACACACACACACACCACTTCCTACCTCTTTGAATGCCTCAGGAAGAAGGAAGAATGGCGCTGTACATGGTTTTGTTGTCAGTTCGGCTAGTACTCACATGGGACAATTTTGTCAAATTATTTCCTGCTTAATTTAGATCGAAATTATTAATTTTTCATTTATACTAGTGCACAAATGGGCATTAAATTAAAGTAAGATAAGGAAAAAACAACATTCTACTATACATTTTATGGACCGCGAGTCCTCGTTTTGTCAAATATCTTTCAAACTAATTATTTGATCGAAATGTTACTTTATCACAGTGAACAAGACACCTCGCCCTAATTTTTGGTAATATATTATTGTAAAATGGTGTCAGTTAAGGCGTTTACTCTTGACTTTTAAAGGCAAAGTCGTTTGAGTCAGCAGGAGTCATTCATCGATTCGAACGTGTGCATAGTCCCCGATCGCATCCCTCTCCCTCCCAACCCTCCCTCCTTTCTCACACTCTCTCTTTATTATTGTTTATCTTATTTGTCCCCCCAATACCTCTATGTAATTTACAATATGGGATAAAATGCCGTTTCCGTGATATTTTTCGATACCAACAGAGAATTGAAGAGTTCATTTGAAGAGGATAGGAGGTTTGACATAATGATCATAATAATGGTTAATTTTCCCAATATATTCTGTTTATAGTATCCTTGCGTGTCAGGCAATATCGAAATGCTAAAGGGTTGTTTGTCGGCTGCAGCACTTGCACTATAAGTATTCACTGCGTAATTGATGAAGACAGTTTTTCAAAGCTGTCATGGTCGCCGTGTTATTTGTCCGCGTCGTTGTAGAAATGCATTTGCAATACGACTTCCTAACCATGTAAAAATGGAGAAAGCTAACAATAGATTAAGGATCTATTTCAATAGGTGAGATGGTCCAGAGCCTCGAAGATGAATACTTTTCCACGGATAATACCACAAACCTGTTGATCCCGTAAGTATCAGCATCGACGCGATAACGAGGATGATTCGTTTCTTCGATAGTGACGACGACCGTGAATAGAGTTCCTGTGGATTTTCTCAATTGTTTTCATTCTTAATACACGCGAGAGAGAGAGAGAGAGAGAGAGAGAGAGAGAGAGAGAGAGAGAGAGAGAGAGACCGATTTCATAATTCCTTCACCACTCTAAATGTTAGGGCCCTTTCACACTATGTCGTACGTAAATGCGACACGATGTCGGACCTACATGCGACTAGCAGTCGACTATTATCTCTAATGTACCTTTTCACACATGTCGGTCCGGCAAATTTGCCGGTCCGGCATCGCATTACAGCCGACAGGCCCACTGGGCCATGTCCGGAGCTGCACCCAGACGCGATTGCAGTTGGCCATTGCCTTCAATACGTGTCTTCACACTATGCGATTTTTTCCTGCATATACGTGCGACAGCAGTAGACTTCCACTGTTTCTGGTGATCGGGTGCATTGGGTATTGAAAACATTTGAGGGATATAAATAGTGTTATTCCCGTTGCTGAATACCACTGGTTCCATGCAACGAAAAAACTCCTACAATAATAATAATAACAATAGTGTTATTCGTAAATAAGAAAGAACTACAGGTATGGATGGCTTGAGTAAACTACTGAGAAATGATTTACTAAATGATTTGCTGTTTTTTTTCATTAAGGTTACATATACGTTTTGATACTGAAATTATTAGAAGGTTATCGGCAGATTATTGATATAAAAGAGGACCCCCTAAAAAGCTTTTGATTTCGATATATATGATTTTTTGAGAAGTTTTTATAGTTAACACGTACGTTTTCTTTACATTAATTAATGAAACAGAGAGAGATATGGATTTTTTTGTCAAAGTAAAAGATTTGTTTTTTGTATAGATATATTAGTTTATACTTTTGATAAATAGAGATGTTTCAGTGAACACTAGTTGTTTTCATTTCTCCTTTTTAATTTTTATATGGAAAAGCAAATTTACAAGGCAAGGTCCATATTATTTCCTCTTACTTGATGGTAACTGCCAGCTGTTGTGCTGGCGAAATATCTCTCTGAATGTCGTATTTCTTTTAGCAACTGGTCATGTAGACGTGACAAGAATTCCTCAAAGGTTGTTTTAGACATTCTGAAGTAATTGAAAAATTTTTCATTATCTCTCTTCAGTTCCTCGAAAATTGTGGCAAATGCGCCATACAAGTGCTTTTGTGTATTCAAAGGGTGTACCCAGTGGAATTCTAGGTTTTCTCTTTTTTGTCAATGTAATAAATAAAGACAATAATTTTCTCCTCCTGTCCATTCTAGTCACCACTACAGGCTGAGAGCAGACTCAACGCGCTTGTCAAAAAAAAAAATGTACGATTTGCGCAATTTTGTGTCGCATTTAGATCCGGCACTGTAATCGTATCTTGGTCCGACAAGAATCGCATAGTGTGAAAGGGCCCTTAATGTTAATTATATACTCGGTTGTCGGTTAAACTCTGTGATTTAATTTTGGTTACCTAATTGACACGGGGTAATAATAAAGTAAAACATCTCCGTTTTCTTTAAAATGCACTTGTGACTGAAGGTAGACTTGAGAATTCATCAATAGTTATTGAGTATATATATATATATATATATATATATATATATATATATATATATATATATATATATATATATATATATATATATATATATATATAGTATATATATATATATATATCATATATATATCTATATATATATATATATATATATATATATATATATATATATATATATATATATATATATATATATATATATATATATATATATATATATATATATATATATATATATATATATATATATATATAGAGAGAGCGAGAGAGAGAGAGAGAGAGGGAGAGAGAGAGAGAGAGAGAGAGAGAGAGAGAGCATTGCATAATTCCATATATGTGTTGCGTTGATGACTAAAAATATTGGTATAAACATATTCTTTAATGAAATAAAATATCACTTGGGAAAGTGTTTAGATCAAACAGCATATTCATTTTCATTTGTATATACTCATTCAAAATCATTCAAATTCATAAGCAACAAGTATATTCGTATTGTATAAATGATGAAATCTATGAATAAATATAGATCACCAGCTTTGTTGGTCTGTTGCCGTCAAGGAATAAAAATCAGCGACTCTTCAATTATGGACAGTTTGCGAAGCCGCAAATAGTGAACAATAACCTGTCAAAGACATCAGAAAGTGAATTTCTTGAAACTTATTATGAATGAGGCGGAAACTGGATACCTTCTATACTAAAAAAAAAAAAAAAAAAAAAAAAAAAAAAAAAAAAAAAAAAAAAAAAAAAAAAAAAAAAAAAAATGTTATATGCCTGAAAACATTGTAATGGGTAACACTTATATTAATAATGAGTAATAATAATTCAAGGGGCATGAACTCACCTCATTCACTAAAACTCAGTACGGTACAAGAATTACATCCTTATTACTGGCATTAGAATAGTAGAAACAAAATTGTAGTGTGATAGGAATAGAGAAACACATTTACAATGATATTATGGTAGTAGTTTTCCCAAAATTATACCCTATTTTATTAATTTTTCCCTCTACAGAATTCACCTGCTGAGCAGTAAGTAGACAAAGTTCCTCCTACTTGGGGGATTTAGGGAAGTGATCAGACCTTGGTGATTAGGGTCATACGCTCTTTAGCCTCTAATCCCATTTTATTATCAATTCTTTAAGAAAACACAATAACAATAATTAAATGAACACAGATTCTACAAAAAAACAAAAACCAACATATTTATTACACTCATTGCTTACTCAATTATAATATGATAAGCGGAAAGGGGATGGGAGGTTGGGAGGAGACGGGAAGGCCAGGAAAGTGGGTTGAGGGAGGAATGAGGAGGGAAAGGGTGAGGTAGGGAGGAACGGAATGGGAGTAAAGCACGTTCGAAAGCATACGTAGGTTGTCAATAGCACCTTGTAAGTCAAGAGTAAACTCCGTAACTAACAGCATTTGACAATGCACTATATTACCAAAAATTAAGGCGAGGTGTCTTGTACACTGTGCTAAAGTACCATTTCAATCAATAATTAATTTAAAAGATATTTGAGAAAAAACAAAAACGATGACTGACGGGTCGGTCCCTGAAATGCATAGTAGTAGTTTACCTTCTTCTCTGCCTAAATCTTGAAGACTTTGTTCAAAATAATGACCAGTATTGTTCGTGACAATAGCGGTCATGTATTTGCGGTTCTCTGTATGTGTGAGCCAAACGTTGTGATCTTAACGACTGTCTATCGATCGAATGGTGCTTATTACTAGTGAATAGGTGATTCGCGGGTGGGGTGAACGGCTAATATATATAGTAGGGAGGGGGTTTTGATATATATTTGCAATAAGCCCTTCCGCAGGAGGACAGACATACAGACGGGTAGCCTGTCATCCATAAATTTAGATTTCAAGCAGCTTCTCGAGCCATGATACTGTCCTCCCTCATCTCTCCCAGCACTGGTTGTCGAAGTGGCAGCTGTCGCAGAAACAACAAGGCACCAATGCTGAAAGTCGTTCACCACCAACGAATCACCTAGTCCCTAGTATTGAGCAACCGTTATGATCGAGAGACAGCAGTTAAGATCACAAACGTTTGGCTCACAGATATAGAGAAACGCCATTTGTCTGTTTCACGCGGAAGTGTTCGAGGTTTTCCTTAACTGGCTAAAAACATGGAAAAAAGAAAAAACTTTTTTATAAAAAAACAAGTATTTTTTCTCCAGTTGCTGAAAAGGATGTTACACAAACGGTCGAAAGCTCCCTGCAATTATTTTAACTATTTTGTATTTTGAAAAAATACGGTCTCATATACATCATAGTGACTTGTAATCATTATTTTCTTGTCATCGTAGAGTGATGCGATATATATATATATATATATATATATATATATATATATATATATATATATATATATATTATATATATATATATATATATATATATTCGCATCACTTTATAAGATAATTTATATATCATATATATATATATATATATATATATATATATATATATATATAATATATTATCTATGGACGCAATTAGTTTGCGTTTACTCGCCTATCAAATCTGGTAGGGCCCGAGTTCGGTCTACTATTTGAGTCTACGCACTCAAATATAGGGGTTAGCCCAGAAAACTTATAACATCGTAACTACAAAATGAACACCATTCTTTTATAAAAAATGTCTAAATATCACCAAAAAATTGGGAAAAACATGATGATGTGATAATAACTAGACTTGAATAAATGAAAAGGTACAATAATCCTAAAAAAAAAAAAAATAAAATAAAAAAACGGGAATATGTTAACAATAATGGAAAATATTTTGGAGAAGAAACAAAATTCAAATAAAAAATAGGTGAACCTAATAGTCAACCACTCATAAAGACGATGATCGAATAAACCGTGTTCTAGAAACCTAAAAGACCGTAATATTATCAGTACTGACACTACAAATCTTTATACAGCACAAGTGCTTCTTATAGAGAAATGTATGGGCTACCTATGATTCACTAGAAAGGTTCCCAAAGAGACCTATACTAACTCATATGATACCTCCAATTATAAACTGGCTCCTTTAACTACAAATGAGTATAGCATAAAAAAAAAAACTCAGAAAATTTTAAAGAACGGCTTTTATCACAAGACCCGGACCTTTTTATGGCTAGTCTGTTAGTTGAGTCCTTTTTTACTAATATCCTAGTGGAAGAAACAATTAAAATAGTTTTAAGTCGAATTTTCCCATGTTATTTTTATTCATTTTAATATCACGGATTTTAAGAGGTTAACTCTGTTGGCCGTGCTAGACACTGCCTTCAATTTTAATGGAAAAGCATAAGTGTAAGTCGATGGTATGACCATCGGATCACCTTTAGGTCCCACTTTTGCTAATATTTTCATGTGCTCCTGGAGGAGCAGTTGCTGGACGACTGCCTTCTGGACTTGCCTTCCTCTTTTTTTATAGCAGATATGTTGACACATTTCCTAATCTTTAGCAATAAAGATCGGGCAGACGAATTTCTCGAATTTGCCAATCAAATGCATCCAAATATTAAGCACATAATCAAATATGAAAATTTAAATAAACTGCCCTTTTTGATGTGTCTGTTTTAGACATGATGAACATTTAATGGCACGGTGTTTAGAAAGAGAACTTTTACTCGTCTGAGTTCCAACTTATGCAGCCATTTCTTCCTTTAATTCTAAGTTAAATTCGTTGTCTGCTCTCTTCCACAGGGCATTTACTTTGACATTTTGGTGAAATGCGTTTCATGAGAAATTATGCTGCTCCACCAATACTTTGTGAAAAAACTGTTTTCTATCTGAACTCTTTTACAAATAATTGCGAAAATGTCTAAATGATAACTTCCACCCACAAACTGAAATACCAGCGGTACCTAAACTGCTTTTCTACGCTAGTGCCCTTTAATTTATGATAGACACTTTTATCAAGAATTTAGAGTTATCATAAACAAACACCTAGTGGCAGTCGATTTAAAACTAATTCCATGTAATCCAATGACCATCAAGTCACTTTAAACATAAAGAGAGTCTGCTTCCTTGATGACCTCGAGAGTCATATATTAGTTTAATTGACCCAGATGTGAGCTGGAGAAGTACATGGGCTCCCAATCAGAGTTTGTTGAAAAAACAAGATTGGGTTCTCATCGTGAAGTTAGCTATCGTGTGAACGTCAAGCTATCAAACTCCAAATTCTCCTGTAATATAAACCATGGGGAAAAAATGCAAATACAATATTAATTACAAGTGTTTCAATATAATAGGCAAAGCTCCAAATGAACATTTATTGTCAATACTTGAATCTATTTTATTAAACTCTACCGGGTGTTTCGTTTAAATTAGTGCCTCCCCTCCACAGAACAAATGGAAAGTTTATTTTGAAGTTTTCTGCTATAGCCTATCTCCAAGTACATTATCTTAAGTTTCTATTAAGCTATTTTTAATTTTACATTCTTGTATTTTTCAGACTGAGTGACAGAGTTAGATACACCCATGGCTAATGACTCCAAGGAATTCAGATGGATTGACCGAATCAAGGCTATAACCTTCAGAGAGGCCAGGGATGCTGGCACATCCTTCATTTTCACGTTCCTGGGTAGCTAAAGACATCATAAGAGATGAATCCTATGTTAAAGAAACTGGAACGAAAATCCATATGACTATCATTGCAAAAAGAGTGAGATCTTGGAAGGCCTGAAGTCCTTTCTCAGAAGTCAAAAGACACCATAGCTGAGGCAGTGGGTAGACCAAGAAGCCTTTTCATAAATTGGTGCTTTAACTAGAAACAAAAAGGGGAAAGAAGAGAAGTTATAGTGCTGTATATCGTGAGTTGAAAAAATCTGGTATCAAGCCATTTCATATCATCATCAAGCCCAACATCACTCAGCAACAGAGAGAAGACCGTCCATGGTTTTGTGGTTCATTTCTTAATGATTGGGATAAAGCTGACTTTCTCCATGTTGTCGCTTCAGATGATTCTTCATTTACACAGCCAGGAGCCAAATCATAAAAATGACATCATTTGGGCTGCAAAGTTGGATGATATCAGCGATGACGTGCACTATCACCAAGTTGGGAATTTCCTAATTGCTTGGGAATTTTTCTCTGTTTCACAGCCAAATGGTTAATATGGATCATCAAAGAAAAAAGGCAGGCATGTAATGGTGAATACTTCAGAGAAACTGTGTTTACTGGTGGAGTATTTACTTTCCTCAAAGATCCTGAAAATGTGTTATCTGTTGAAGAAGTCACATTTTTGCATGATAAGGCACATGTTTCAAGGCTCTTCAGACACAGGAGCTGCTCCGGAAACAGTGGTATCGGTTTCTTCTTGTCAATCAAGTGAATTTCCAGGTAGCTCCCTTGACCTTAATGTGTGTGAAAACATTGGTAGTATCTTAAAGGATCGTGTTGAAGTGAAGCACAGGTGAACTATGATAGTATACAAGCCTCGATGACCTGTGGCGAGAGGTGACCGAAGTGCTCAGGGAAATGGAGCTTAAGTCCCAGCTTTTTTGCAATTTCCTGAAATCATACGCCTCAGGTAGATGGGGGCCACACTAAATATTAAATACTCAGAGAGAAACTTAAATAAATACCTGTTCTGAATTATTTTTGTTTTTGTCCATATCAATTTTAGTTTATGCTGTAGGGGGGGGGGGGGGAGGGGGGGGGGGGGGGCAGCTCTAATTTCGAAACACCCTGTAGTTCCCCAGGTAATAACTTCAGTCCATGTCAACTCCTCTGTACCTCTCTTGAGTTTCTGTTGGAAGCGAAACAAACAATGAGTCATGACTGTCACTCAGATTTTGCCTTCAGCACTATCTGGTAATCACCGTTCCCTTCCCTTGTACCTCCCTTTGCGCTTCTTCAAGTTAAGAAAGTCACAAATATTCAAAATTAAACATTGATCATTTATGACATATCTCCTTACATACTGATGTGTACCTCATTAATTTAGGTCATATAATTTTGGAATTATTATATTATATTATTATTATTATTATTATTATTATTATTATTATTATTATTATTATTATTATTATTATTTTATTATTATTATTATTTTATTATTATTATGTGGTAAACCCCATATACAGGCTTCAGCGAAATTGAGAGTTTTAACAGCTAAAAATAATTTAAAGTAAATGCTATGACAAATCAGTGGAATTTATTTCTGGTGATTAGAATTTTATTTCTCGATATAATGTGGTTCAGTTCCCATAATAAGCTTTAGGTCCCGTTGCTGAGTAACCATTTGGCTCCTAGCCACGCAAGTAAGAATCTAATCCTTCGAGCCAGCCCTAAGGAAAGCTGTTAATCAGATCAGCGTTCTGGTTAAACTTAAGATATACAGACTGCATTTCTGCAGGTGCATCAGATGTTGTGCTGATAAGTCGCTGATTTTTGTCAATTCAGCATTTGGTTGGCATCTTGATGCGGGTTCAAATTCTGAGCCCTTGTGACTAGCTATTCCAAGCCTTTTAGGGATGAAAAGGCCAGGCCTTGTGCTTGAAATTCCAAGGCCTAGATCCTGCTTTTCCAAAACGTCTAAGTCTTTATTGCAATCCCTTCAGTGCTGCTCTCACTGCTACATGCACTCTACCCCTACCAGATAGCTAATGTGTCCTTCGATGAGCTTAAGGCTCTTTCCAAATTCCGGAAACAAATGGGACTGAAGGGCCAGGATTTACTTAACTGGTGTTAGGTTTGACAGTATTTTAAAATAATTACATTCGAAACAAGGTTGTATGATTATTCAACGCCCTCTCTTACTTTTGTGTGCTGAGGCAAAGTGACGTTTGTCCCATTTGGTTTCTCCAAAGTTAGTCAGGTTTTGGATAGCAGACCATCCGTTTCTTGACAACACTGCCGAGAACGCAGCAGCAGCAGCACGGAAAATCGCCTAAGGTGATGGGCTTGATGTTTGGCAAGATCTTCGCATCCTTCAGTGTGATTGGAGCAGTGGAAGTCAACTTTGTTGAGTAATGGGTGAACACTGTTTAATTTGGCAGGAGAATATGTTCTTTGCATGTGTGTTTATGACTTCTTCAGTAGTGACAAGAGGATACGAAGACGGTAAAAGACTGTCTTCACTAAGTGGTGAATTAATCTATGTTGAGGAGGTGTTCCTGTTTTGATAACGAAATGTAATTTTTTTGATGATTCAACCAATTGTTATGGATTTATGATTACTACTGTGGTGATAACTGGCTCTAGTGTGTATGTTAAGTTGCCCATTAATTGATTAATTTAAGATAACACTTATTATGATTAAGGTTGAATCTTTATTCTATTATGATGAGCGATTATAAGGCTCTTATAAGTGTATTGTCATTATATTACTGGTGATGAACACGTGTATGGCTCTAATGATGAATTGTTTTAACTGCTTTTTTATATATTTTACGACGATATTGTTACTTGCTGTGTTGTTTAAGGTATTTATATTGTTATATGGGTTCATTTTGCTAACAGATTATTAGTTGGTTATTACTGAAATGTATCTAAAGTATTTAAAATTTCAATTAAAGTAATGATTTATTACTTCTGTGTTTAAGATTTACTTTGCTGTTAAGTATGCTCTCATTTGAGGTTCAACTGAGTGTTTATGGTAATGTTCATTTGTCTTTGTGTTATCCAAAACCTGTACTCATCGTGTATATGTATTTAATTTATTACCAATAAACCAGTTTTAAAGTAATTTGGTAATTTCTTTTACTCCTCCTCCTTGGTTTGTTGCAGTCCAGCAGTCCATTCTAGTGATTCATAATGAACTAGATGGTCATGTGGGAAAAAGTGAAAATAACACTGGGATAAACACCGAGAGGGCCACAGCCAAGGAAGAGAGAGAGAAAGAAAGAGCTGAGAGGGGAGAAAGATAATATTAACCCAAGAGAAGAGGGAAGTAGAACGAGATGAGAGGGAGAAAGAAAAGGTGCATCAACTGGCCATGGTAACCCAGGGATTGCACCCTACTTCATATTCCACTCTAGGCAGTGTGGGATTTCTCATTATGCCTGGGTACGAGGCTGAGCAGGAAGCCTGGCTCCACCATGTTGAGTGGATGTTAGATGATTATAAGCCTGCTCCCAGAGAAATAGCTCTTTATTTGGGGAGGCCCTTAGGAGGTAAGGGTGCACTACATTTAACATTAACCTGGTCAAAGATCGATGGAAGATTACCTAGTCCATGAGTGATTATGGAAACTTTTGAAATAACCCCTGACCAGTAGGTATACTAAATGAGGCTATCTAAACATGGTCCAAGTGCGTTGCCAAGAAAATGCCAGCTCTTTGTAGATGGACCGCGCCTCCAAGGCCACATCATCGGCAGAAATCCTGAGCTTTTCCAATTAGAGGATTTCCTCTCCTACACCCCTTCTGATCTTGCCACCCATCCGGTGGATAAGGCCCTCCCTTAAAGAATTGTAGATTGCTGCCAGTGGGTTGGCTCCTTCGATAACCACCATCTGCAAATCAGCTACTCGGAAGGAAAATTCACCCTTCAGCCCCACCTACTGCTAACTCCCGGCCACCCCAGCAGCTGAATAATCCTCCAAGGAAACCAATGTGTGCACGCTGCAATAAATCTTGGTAACCCCAAAGCCGCAGGCTCTAGTAATATCCCAAAATGGGCCCTCTCAAAATCAGACCTTCAATGGCCATTGAGCTCAGAAAGATAGGCTTCTACCCCTCTGGGATAGTGCCAAAGCCTGATTTCAGCATGGGACACAAATCTTCATGGGTTTGAATGCCCAAGTGAAACCGCTATTCCCACTATTGCCATGGCAGTAAAATCAGACCTCCAATGGCCGTTGGGCTCAGAAAAATAAGCCTTTCCCCCCCACTCTGGGTTAGTGCCAAAGCCTGATTTCATCATGGACGCAAATCTTCATGGTAGGATGCCCAAATAAAACTTCTATTCCTGACATTGCCATGGCAGTAACAGATCTTTCATCTTTAGGCCTTCCAGCTCAGGGACCTATACCTGTGGCACCACACCGAGGTAGCTACTCTGCCCACAGGTCAGAGCATTTGATGACTCTGGCATAAAACTATCTATAATACAGGAAGACAAAATCATTCCTTATGTACCTAGGATTGATTGGCATCAGCTCATTGTGGTTGAGAGGACACCCACGTTGAAACGATTCTTCCTACCCTCCGGTTGTGGATCACATGATCTCATTGCTCTAAAATATTTACCCTGGCAATAGCAACTTACATTCTTGGAGGGTATGACGTCTTGCTGTGACTAGATTTTAAGTCATGTCCTACAGTTGGACAATCCCAGGCTCCACACCTTTATCTAGCTCCAACCAGCCCTCATGGCCCTGTTAGACCTACTCCTAATCCACTGCCAGTGCACTTGGAGGCCCTGGGGAGTGCCATACTCAGCCCATCATGGATGTTGAGCCACATTCGAATTCTCTACCTGTACCTGGAATGGCCTTAGTGCCAGTGCCAGGGCAAGAACTCGAGTCTCTTTCTCTGTGATCCCAGACCAGGGCGCTTCTCACTCCACCTCTCCCCCGAGTTCTGGCCATATAAGTTGGTTAACCTCTTTGAGAATGCCCAGAGGCATTGTCAGTTCTGAGTGATATGCCCGTTACAGCCAGCAGGCTTATCGTAGAGTTCCACACTTGGCACATTCTAGGTACTTTATACATCTAAGTGGGGCTAGATAATACGTAAAAGCCAGTATGAAATCACAATAGTTTTCGTCATTTAGCTCATCTAACAAAATTGTGAATGTTCCTACAAAATCACTAAGGGGGACAAAGATATCCAAATGGCACTCAATAACCATTCTTCACTGCACTACCTTCTTGATTGCATTGGATTTAAAGCCCAACCTCCTGTATTTTCCAGAATAATGACTGGCCGAAATGAAAACAGACATAAACATAATTGAGCATGTGGAAACACATATTGGCAGACATTTATAGCAGCTTTTGAAATCCATCATAATTGGTGATGGTCATTTTTCCATGTTTAGCAATTTGCATTTCTCTTGCTGTTGTTTGGAGCATTGGTCCAAGTAATTTTCTTGTCGTTTATTTGCATGAGGATATATACAAGAGGAAATACCGTCTCTGCCACTTTTCCATGCACTGTTCAGAGCTGGTAAAAACATACCTGACACTACGTGGAAAGTTCCATCAAATATACCACATATTTGAGGAAAAAATTATTGTGTAAGAGAAACGGACGACCAGATATTGTACTTACGTAAGGCGGAACTATCTGCAAGTCTGTTATGCTTTTAAGGTTACTTGGTCTCACTGAGGTCATGCTCTTGTTTACTAGTCTGCGAAGGGACTGATGCTCAGGTAAAGCTGCTATTGCGGACTGCGGAGTCAGACAAGCCTACAAGTTCCCTCGCAGATGATTGTAGCTGTGTGTGCTGTGGCTGTTCCACAGCTTTTTGCTTCAAGTTTGCTTAAGCTTGTCCACTGCAGCTTCTTCACGTCGTGTTTTTTAGTTAACCGCACTTCCATTTTATCGTCATCACCTACTGACACTACTCTACCGGTACATGTTTTCTTTTGTCACATTTCCAATATGTGGTATTTAGTCTTGTCCTGCCCTTGTGTAAAATAAATCCTTCATGCAATAGTTTATCTTTGCGCTTGTGTGGTTACGAATTCAGCCATGATGAGGGTTGAATAACGTCTATAGCGGAATAACAGAATGAATGGAACGACCAATTGTGAACCTACTGCTTTCCGATAACAGCTATACTCTATCGCAGGGCCGTCCAACCTCACGCCCGTGGGCCAAAGTGGCCCGTTTGATTTTGAAAGTGGTCCGCGAGAGAAAAAGAAGTCACAGAGATGTGTGTAAAATTGTCCAGCTGTAACGCAAAACAAAATCAATGGAATTCTTTGTTTCAATGAAGAATTAATTGAAATGAAAACTAATTTAGCCTCACCAAGATTTGTGAAATTGAAATTTTTGGACAAAAAACTATCCTGCTCACATTAATTACCCACAACATTCTGCTTAGTTGTCAAAAAAAAACTATGGTTAATGATTTGGTTCAACTTGGCTCTGGTGGAAATGAAGCCCATTTTCATTCAGTGAAGTTATTGAAAGTCAAAACATTATGATCCTCAATTAGTGGACCTAAATTCTTGAGTCGAATTAAGATGTGCTCTAACATGATTTTTACCACTGAATTTTTTTCAAATAATTGAAAGTCAATCCTATTATCAGCATTCCAACTAAATTTACCTTTGGGTTGAATTGAAATAAACCTTCTTGTTTGCCCCTTTCTTAAAATATTTTTCTTTGAGTTCTCTGAAATAAGTTCTTGTGTATTTTCAAATTAAATAAATTTCTAAGTTAACTATATATTTTTTTATATATATATAATAATATGATATATATTATATATATAAAATATTAATATAATATAGATATTATAATAGATAGTAAGAGTAAATATCTAATCAGATAAAGATCTAATATCTAATTATATATATATATAGTAATAATATATATAGAGAGATAGATATATATAGATATATAGATATATATATATAATATATAATTATAGTATTAGATCATATATATATTACTATAGGATATATAGATATGATTTGATCTATAATATCCTTATTATTATCTATATATTATATATTAATAGTAATATAATCTATTATATCATATATAATATATCTATATCTTAATATATATATATATAGATATTATAGATAAATATATATATTATATATTCTATATCTATATATATATATAATCATAATATATATATAGATATATAATAATATATATATATATATATATATTTATGTATATATCTAATATTGTCATATATTCTATATCTATTATATATATATATATATATTATATATATATATCATATATAATATAATTAATAATTATATTATAGATATTATAGATAAATATAATATATATTATATAATATATATCTATATATATACTATAGTAATATATATATATTAGTATATATCTAACTTAATATATATATATATATATATATACTAAATATACACACACCTATATATCTATAGATTATATATATATATATATATATATATATATATATATATATGATTATATATTATATATTTATCTAATTTATCTAATAATATATACTATATATATTATAATATCTATATATATAGATAAAATATAGGATATAATATATATATATTATTATATATATATATAATATATAAGATCTATATATATAATATAATATATATATATATAATATATAATATGTTTGGTGAAATATTTAATTTAGTATTAATAGTACAAGCATTAAGGACAAATTAAGGTGATTACCTTTCCAGCTAAAGGTTTAATCCATGGCTGTTCAACGTCTCTATTCCCTCAAGGTTCAGCTGAACACTTGCTGGGATAGAAACTGCAGTACTGGGAATTTTGAAGCCCAGTTTTTCAAGCCTAAGAAATAAATCCTTCGTTGTTTTATTTGCATGTTAAAAGTAAGAAAATATTCCCCAAAGATTTTTGGAAATAATGAGCAAAATTCTTTATCACAAAACTAAGTTAATTATTTGCGTTATAACATGAGTCGGAAACTATTTGATGATGGCAATGCCGGAGTCTCCGCCGACTGGCCCCGTCCTTTTTCGATCCAGGAAGGACCCAGATAGAGTAATAGGTGTTATCGGACAGCAGGAAACTCCGTTAGTTTTATTTTTCTTTCGGGTGGCTTATACCTTTATTTAGGGTTTATTCCACGTTCCAAAAACTTTAGTGATTCAGTTAAATACCATTTCTATTATATCATTTCTATTTATCTAATCTACCTATATATATTAATCTATATATATATATAATATATATATATATATATATATATATAATATAGTATAATATATATATATATAAATATTAATATGAAGTAATATATTAAGATACCATAGAGAGATAGCGAAGAGAGGAGACGAGAGAGAGATATAGCTTATAAATACCATATTTATTATAATCTATCATATCATAATATGATATTATATATATACTATATAATATATAGTATATTATATATATTATTATTATATATATAATATGCTAGATATAGATCATAATACCTTTATAATATAATTATTATAGATAATATATAAAATCTATATATATATATATATATATATATATATATATAGATATATTATATATATATGGTGTGTGTGTGTGTGTTGTGTGTGTCGTGCCGGTTTGTGTGGTATAATGAATCCATGAAAGTTTGGAACACGTGATGAACAATAAATAAATAAAGGTAGAATCATGGAAGAAAAGTGAACGCAAATGAAAGTAGGCTACGAGATCTTTCGACTCAAAAGAATCCCTTTAATTAGCAGGTCCGACCTGAACGTACATGAGAAACTGAGAGGACAAGGAAAAACAAGTCATAAGTAAGGGTGACAGATAGGGATTATAAAGGAAATAAGTACCTTAGAATCCAAAACACCAACTCGAGAATTTGTAAACTTCCCAAATGCAAATTTAAAGGAGGTTAACAAAAAGATAAACAGTCGAACTGGCTCAAGACAGAGACCCGACAATTAAAGGAGTTATAAAGGGGCGACAACTGACCACATTCAAACCTTTGCTAAACAAAATCCTTTAGTTGCAAAAGATAAATTGAGTTCACAAAAACTATATTAAAATATAAGTCAAACTAAGAAAACATATCTAGGAAGGCAAACTAATTTGTGTTTGTAAATCTGTTGAATTGTATTTTTGAGGGTCATTCCTAAAACTCTTTCCAACAGATGTTTTTTGTTTGTTAATTGCTTATTGTCGGACCGGTTGTTCATTTCCACTTCGTTTGGCTGCTGAACTGTCATTATAAAGAAATGATTTTTTAAATCACTGTCCATTTTATCATTAGTTATTATGATTATTGGTTATTATTAAATTTATTATTATTTACCATAGTGAGAGTCTTTCCCAGTTTCTGTCGACCAGCTGGCTTTCGCCTTGTTATTCCTGGTTCTACCAGGTTGGCTCGTTGCCCAGTTGTCCTGTCACCAGTTCACTATCACCCGGTTGGGTTGTCGTCGGCCGAAGCTCTACCCGTTCGTCCTGTTGACTAGGTCGCCTAGTAGCCCTGAATCCGGCCATCGTGGCCAATTCAATATTATCGGACGTTTAATCCCGTTCCCTCGCCAAGGTGTGACTTTGATTTCTTTATGAATTTCATATCTGCAAAGGCAAGGCTGACGCACCAAACAAAAAACTCTCAAGAAGACGACATTGCCTCACTTGACGTTGAAAGAGTTTGTTTCTACGAATGTTCCCGTCAAGAAAACGATCGACATCATCCTTGATTCGTGTTAATACAGGTCGACCAAGAAGAAACCCGCTGACCCATTTCAAAGATGTCCTCCGAGATATGCTGAAGGCTAGGTACTATGGAGGCCCCTTTCCTCTCTCATCAGGGGGGAAATTATTTCGGATAAATAGCACGGGAGTCAAACCATGGGTGGTTTCCCCTCCCCACTAGGGGTCCTTTTTTGAAAATATCTGTACATGGGCCACCGTCGAAGAAAGGATCTTTAAGAAGAACATTTCAAAAACTTAGGATTTATGGACGGTACATCTACTATTATATGCGTCACAGTAAAACGAACCATGATGATGCCAGAAAACTAGCAGATGGCTTCTCAAAAACAAAGAAACTCGGTTGCTCAACTTCACCACAGAGGACACAGCCCAAACAGAAGAACTTTGCCCATTTTCTGGATGTCTTCGGTTAAAACAACAAGAAGGAAACAGTTTAATTAAGCACGAATGTTTTATTACGAAAAGCAAACGAACCGCTGGCCGTTGCTTCATGAAACGGCCATGCTGGGGAATGCCTGGACGCATAAAAAAACAAAACGTTCTGGTCGTGGAACTGCGGTATATCAACAGAGCCTTCACACACAGCTCATCATGGATGAGACAATTAATAAAAACGAAACTCGATCGAATTCGCCAACTGCTAAACAAACCAAAACGGCCTATGACAGATAAAAATGGGGATCGAAGCAGCAATAAAAAAGAAAATGGACGAATTTTACCAACCCAACAAACACGACGACGAAAAACGAGGAACTTGATTCATTTACCCATCGTGTACATTACCACAAAATTAAGCCTCAGGATATATAGTAAGCCCAACCTTGTTAGCAGCCCCAATAATGAAGAACAGGCACCGGCCGTCCGGGGGGACCGAACCGTAGTTAACAAAAATTTACTTGTCCAGGAGGAGATGTGTCAATCCTCCACGGTCTGGCTGGCTCCACAGAAATCAAGGGGGCCATCCATCAACATTACATAGATGTTCTTCCGACAGGAAGCCAATGCTATACAAGGAGCTTCATAGAAGGCCACCCAGGTCGGGTTGCACAGAGAAGGCAAACTATGGTCGTCTCCTTAATAACTGAAGCGGTGGAGCATCCGTTATGCAGAAGCCGACCTTGAACGGTCCAACAAGAATTCGTACCATATAACTCCCTCCTGCAGGAGAAGAAATACCGCAAAGCCAAACAGGGGACCGCGAACCATCACGGCCCCTTAGAAGACACGGAAAGGGCAGCCAGCCGAGAGTAAGTAACATACTTGCCTCAGGTCGTTGAGGACCCCTCCCGCCCAACAAGAATTCTGCAGCCGTTAATCAACGTAGACCATTGGGACACCACACACACACCACACACACACATTCACTCACTCAAATTTAAGTTATACACATTTATGTCTAAAACAGAAAATTATCTGACTTGTACCTTTGTCTACATATGTGCAAATATTTTTTTTTTTTTTTGTTTTTTTTTTTTTTTTTTTTATTATTATTCCTGGTATTTAGATTAAATTTTTATTCCACTGTGATGTAATTTTTGTAATTTTTTATCTAAAACCAACATGTTAAACATATTAAATTTTAAACAATTACATTTAAGGGGAAACAAACATTAGCACATGGCATTGTACTTTTGAATATTTTAATTTAAAACCACTGTTTAAACTTTTCACTTTTATTAGTCACAGTAACAATATGTCCTTACGTTCTTTGTATCCAAAACCAACGCCCCTTAAGCTTTGTTAATCCCTAGGACTAACCCAGTACCCATACCTCAAGGTCATACTTCCCAATCCCGATGAAATAAAATAGGGCCGAAAGGCCAAATTGTAAGTCAGTAGTCGCATTGATGAATGTCAACAAGGCGAAAACAGCTGTTGGCGACAAAATTCAATAAATGGAAGAAGGAAGTCTGAGTATTTTTCACCGGAAATTGACGAACGAGAATCGGAAAAAACTTCGTCAGTATGAAGATACCTGCAAGAAACGTTTTATGGATGCCAACTAAAGCAGTTTGCTTTTACTAAACGGATATCTATATATATATATATATATATATATCTATATATTATATTATATAAGTTATATAATATATTATATACTATATATATATATTATATATATATATTATATCTATAATAATAAATATATAATATTAATAATAGTAATTAATAATCTATATATATATAATATTATTATATAGCTATAGATATACTATATATAATAATATTATATATATATATATGATAATCTATATAAATATATAATCTAAATATATAATATTAATTATATAATCTTATTATAAATATATTATATTATATATATATATATATATAGATATATATATATCTATATATATATATAAATATAATATATAACTATAAATATAATAATATAATTAAATTATATAATAATTATATAATATATATATATATATAATATATAATATATATATATATCTATATATAATATTATATATAATATATGAACTATATATCTATCAATAGTATATATATCAATTATATTAATATATAAATATATATAGTATATATATATATATATGATCTATATAATATATTATATATATAATATATATATATATAAGTATATGTTTATATATATACATAAAATTCCCCTTTTACATTAATGATTGGTATATGAATCTTGGTTATGTGATAAATTTCATTTCAAATAAATTTGATCTATGCATGAAATAAACAATTACTAAGGCTACCTGGGTCGAGGTGGGTTGACATGACTTCAATGGACGAATTGATAAGAAATTTCATCAGCGTTGGACTTATTACTAAGGAACCAAGATTTCAAAAATAAAACAAAGTGACGCACTTTGAGCCAATATGACTATTAAGCGGGCGGTATAAGTTGATAGCCCAAAACTCTCACCTTGAGCATCTCCCCTCCAACAAAGTAACCCAAAAACAAGGAAGGCACTCTTCACCCAAGCGGGGACTATAGAAGGCTGAATACGCCCCTGATCACCAAGGCTAGACCGCTTTACCCATCCTAAAACATCCTAGATTTAAACCACCTTCCTAAGTGGAGTTAAAAAAAAGTTTTCTCAAAGCTGGAGGTACTTCCTAAAGGTTTGTATTTAAGTTTCCCTCATGAATCCAAAGGACCTCCATCACAAGCGCCCTTCAGCATTCTTCACCATTCAATTACCCTGCTGCTTTGTCCTCTTCAATGCAGGAAGCTACTTTTCAAAAACATTGATGGATAGGCATCCATTGGAGACCCACCTTCTGCTTTCTGTTATGTCCAACTATACTTTAAACTCTTCTTTGGCATCATCAGAGGAGGAGCACCTCCAATACCTTTTTAAGGAAAAAACGGGCCTTCCCCCCTCCCCCCCATCAGATACCATAAATGCTCCTTCGGTCATAACCGGGGAAGGGGGGCAGAATGCTTCGGGCACCTCAATAACAGCTGAGGGCGTCCAAGCCCTTGCCTGTAAAGGTTATCACCATCTTGAAGTTCCCCACCCCACTACCACCCATCAAGGGTCTACAAGAAATTCATTTGGAAAAAAGTTGACTTATTATCATTGTCTTTTTGCCCAGAATCATCCGTTGAACCATGACCCTCTCCTCCACCTCCACCAAAAACGCCCTTGCAAAGGCCACTGCCCCTCTCCATTCCCACTACACTGGGCCATCCTCTACCTGCTTTCCACTTCCCGATGACGGGATTGATTTTTGTGGGCTATAGGAGCTATCTTGTAACAGATCTCCATGGTCCTCCTCGACCCCTTGCTATTTTTAAGCAGGAAACTTAGTAAAAGGACAGAGACAAACTACCTCCACATATTGGGACCGTAGATCCTGGCTAACATATCTCAACTGTCAAACAACTTTCAACAATTTTTTGGAGGCCACACCTTTCTTTCACCCTTCCAAACTGACCATCTGGCGACACTAGTACATTCAACAAAACCAGACTGTCCAATTGCCCCTGGTAAATCCCCATCACCGCCAGCCAATTGTAAGCCATCACTGAATTCAACTGTAGCTTTTGTCTCATCCCTGGGGGAAACCTAACACTATGGCTGACACCCTCTCTGAATGCTCCATTGATGCAGTACACCTCGGCCTTGATTACAAGCAGCTGGTAGACAAGCAACAGCAGACACAGAGTCAATGCCTGCAAGACTTCTTTAACATCTCTGCAATGGCCCGATGTCCTCCTCAACAATAGTCCTTCCTCCTTCCTCCCTCCTCGATATCATCCATGGTCTGTCACACCCTTTATGGATGATCTACAGCAATCCTTCTGAAGATTTCTGAAGAAGTGCTCCATCTGGCACGGCATATCAAAAGACACAAAGAATGGGCTTGTGAATCTTCTCCCTGCCAACTCTCAAAAATCAAGCATCACACAAATTTATATGTAGTTTTTTCCTTTCATCAGCTGCAATGTTGTTTCTCCCATGTTCACATCGAAATTGTAGGACCCCTCCTGTGCTGCGAAGGGAATCATTACCTACTCACAGTGGTCGACTGTTTGACAAGATGGCCTAAAGCTGCCCCACCCTATGACAGTTACATCAGCAGCAACATGTGCCAGTGCTTTTCTCCCATCATGGGTTTCCAGATTTGGTGTACCCAATAACATCATCTCCAACAGGGACACTATGTTTATGTTGCAGCTCTGGAAGTTGCTAAACCACCTCCTCAGCACCCGGTTGCATCACACAACCGCCTACCATTCCGAGTCTAATGGCATGATTGAGAGATTCCATCACACTTTCATAGCAGCCCTCATATCTTGCTGCAACTCCTTGACCTGGTACTTGCGGCTTCCATGGGTCCTCCTTATCCTTCAAACCACACCTAAAGAGGGCTTTGATCTGCTCAGCAAACGAGATGGTGTATAGCCAATCTGCTCGCGATACTTTGTGAATTCTTCCCTGATAACAAAACCTCACTCGACATCATCAGACTCCAGACCATCGTCGGAAAATTGACCCCTTACCGTCCATCCTACAAAACAAACAAGAAAACCTTTACCCTAAAGGATCTACACAAGGTAACATATGTGTTCATTAGAATCGATGCTGTTCGTCCGCCTTTGACCCAGCCTTATACTGGCTCCTACTGGGTCCTCGACCACCAGCAGAAAGCCTTCCTTGTTTAGTTCCGTGGCATGCTAGACTGGGTTGCAATCGACCGGCCTGAAACTAGCATATTTGTCGACCATATTACACCACTCAGACCATATTACACCAGCTTCAGACAATGATGTATGTCGCCAAATTCAGGGATTCTTCATGACAATTCATGTAGCAACGCACCAGTAGCTCTACAGAGAACACGCATGATTTTCATCTATATAGGACCCATTAAGATTAACATCAAATAATTATACATAATTGGTTTGTTAGTTACTATGTAAGTTTCCTGGCGCTGATATGCCAGCAGTTCATATACATACCGCTGTAGTTCATTGATAAAGTATCATTTCAATGTCCTGTAACGAGGAGGAATCTTATCCTCTTATTGTAAGAGGTTCATATAATTTTTTTTCTATATATTATTGAGAGAGTTCAGAGTAAGCAAAAAAAAACAAAACACGAGGCTCTTGATGTTGGGGTAATGTTTAAATTTCTAGAGTTTTAATTCTTTCTCCCGGTGATTAATGCACGTTTCATAATGCCACTGTAAACAGATTTAATTCTGGAGCCTTAGAAGGAAAATATATTTTTCTCACGAAGACTAAGATTGAGGGTCAGGTGAATATAGTTAAATATCTTTTGCAGTCGACATCTAATTGATATATGAACTTGCTTGCCCGTTTGTGTGATCGATTACGATAGTTCCTTATATATATTATATATATATATATATATATATATATATATATATATATATATATATATATATATATATATATATATATATATATATATATATATATATATAGGGGAGAGTGGGGCACAGAGGGACGAAAAAAAATTAAATTGATTGCCAAAAATGTATTCAATCATATTTTAATGAAACTTTTGCATAATCTGCATCGATCTATATACTTCAAACTGTAAAGAGTTCATCACCCTATGATTAATTCTTCATGGGTAAATAATGCACAATTAAAAATAAAAAATTTTAAAATTGTCCCACAGTGCCCATACTTGGGCACAGTGGGACAGACCATTGGACACAGTGAGACGCAGCTCAAGAAACATTTATTAGATCAAAATTAACATCAAAATATAGGTATGAGCTTTGCCTCTTTGTTTTGCCACTTGATCTTGTTGCATGCAATACAACTTTATGTCTTTAATAGCCACAAGCTATATCAGGCACTTGATGATACGTAAACTGAGTTTTTTTCTTCTTCTCAAGTAAGAGACCTCAAACTTCTCCAGTAAGATCTTTAGTTGAAATTAAAATTTCATTATAGTACTTCTTGGGTGCGTGCTAATTCAACTAATACAAAGTCACCTAATTTTGGTTCCCTTTCTATCACTTTAAAGGCATGGGGATCAATTATCATACTCTCCTCCTCAGGTACGTCATCAGATGAATGATCAGAAAGAATAGGTTCGTCATCAGTGGAGAAATGAAATAGCTGGTTCTAAAAAAAGCTTGGTCTTGGAAAGTTTTATTTTTCATCTCTTGGTCTGTAGTAGTGTTTTTTCTTTTTTCGGGGTGTCTGTGGCAATCATACTTCGACCTTTCCTACGTCCTCGTCTTTTCGTGGATCAGCTTTTGGATATCCTCGGAATAACTGAGGGCTTAAGAATGCTTGTGGAGGTACCGATTCACCAGATGGGCAGCTCCTTCGTCTAATTCAAGTGTTGTATCAAGTACCTTATTCCCTTTGGAAGGCCTGTCTGCGACAGATCTAGGAGCAAAATCATGTTCAGTAAATATATTAGCATCAGGTGGAAATATTCCACTTTTCCTGAATCCTGATAAAATGTTTGAGGGAGTCATGGATCGTTGGTAAGCAATGTTGACTATTCTAGGAACCTCATAGATAGTTGCTGGGACACCAGGCTTTTGTAAAAGGCGTGAGTCCATTGCAGAGTAGTGATTAGCTGTAAATGATGAGTAAACTCCCACATCAAGAGGTTGCAATTTATGACTAAAATGTGGATGAAGAGTGAAAATTGTAGATTGATAGATGTGAATCGTGATTATCATATATAAAAAAAGTTGGGTTTTCCTGTGATGAACAGGTGTGTTTTATAAAATGTTGTATTACTTGTACAAAGAGCTCATTTGTCATCCAACCTTTTGAGTTTCTAAGCCAAGAGTGCCAGGGGGAGCTTCACTGATCATATGGAATTTAAAGTGTGTGCGAGGAAACACTGTGGCAGGAGGGATGCCAGTACCTAATGCAATTAATAATGCAACTGTTGTAACATGCATGCCCTTTTCACTGCTTGTTGTTTGGTTAACTTGCTTGAAACCTTTATGTGCGAAGATCCTTAGTGGTTTCTGTACTGTAGATGTAGTAGTTTCATCCAGATTGTAAACTCTAGAACCATCTGCAAAACATTCAAATCTACCATATACTTCTCTAAGCTTCGCAAAAAAGGTATCAATATTATGTTTGTTGAAAGAAGTTGATCTTGAAAGGATACAGGCCTCTGGATTTCTAATACTAAGATCAGGGCGTATTTTCATAAATCCATAGAGCCAGTCTTTCCCAGCCCTTCGAATACATTCCATGATTGCGGAAAAGTTTTATCATTTATAACTGCCATTTCGTAGGCTAATTGGCGAGTAGATTTTGTTGACAGGCTATAATTCATCTTAATGTGATTAAGTAATCTTTTAGAGTCACCTCCTCATCAGATGTGAACACATACCTGCATTCATAATTCGGTTGCATTCGAATAATCTCTCCTTCTTTGGCATTTTTGGCTTTTTGGACATATCTGGAAAGAAACCTAGACCTCTATATTTTCAACTATTTTAACTGTTTAGTCCAGGAGAATTAGATTTTAAAAAATTACGGAGCTGAAATTTGCTCTATCAATTCCTGAAGAGATGTAGAATAACACAGTAAAAGTCACCAAGAATCCCCTGTAGCAGTTTTTGAAAAATTTAAGATTTTCTGATATCCTTCAATTTCAGTAATATTAGTAACAAGCTAATAAAAGGATGGAATACAAAATATTTCAATCTAAAAGCTACATGTGAAGAGTATTTCGTGCAACTCTTTTTTATTTCTGCTACCTTTCTTTGGCTGGTTCCATCTAATACTAATTTAACAGCTTCTTTCATAGAAATATTCAGTAAAAGTTCCAATGACTGCTTATCTTTTCCTATTTTTTGCCATTACGAAGTCCTGTAAACAGGTTTTTTGATGTACAAAGCTTACATTTAGGTTCAAATAGCAATACAGTATATACTAATAATACATGTCATTGTTGATAAAAAACAAGTATTGTTTGAAGATTTTAACACAAACAGTGTAAACGTATTGATTCAAAATCATGGGGCACAGTGGGACACTGTCCCACTCTGCCCCGAAGATTCTTGTCCCACTGTGCCCCATTAATAATTTGACAATGAAATTAATACAGGCCCTTGCCAATAAGCACATGGCAAATATTTATCCAGTTGTCATATCTGTATCCCTTCCTATATCCGATCACTGTATATTGGGATTACTAGTACAAACACTGAGCACTTGAATCCAAAACAAGTAAAAAGAAGAAAATATACTTTACCCACCAAAAATTAACAAATGCTTGAAAAAAAGTTTAAATCTGTTGATCCCCCAAACAAAAATGGCTCACTATTTATATTTTTAGTTACTCTCTCTTGCCACTAGAAGCTCATTCGAAAAAATTACCAATTAGTCACTTAAAAAGCCACTGTCCCGGTGTACCCCGTGTCCCACTCTGCCCCACTCTCCCCTATATATTATATATATATATATTATAGTATATATATATATATATATATATATATATATATATATATATATATATATATATATGAATAACTATCACATCGAACCGTGATCCATTTATATATCAATTCAAGCTACAAATGTCCTTTAATATCTAAATTCACTTTACCTCCCAAATGATATATTTTCATATATGTACCGAAGGGGAACTTTTTAATTGATAATAATTTCGTCCCCCCATGGGATCGAACCACCGTCCAAGTGACGGGGACGAAATCAGGACAGTCAGTGACGCTATCCAATCAGCCAACAGAGACGCTATAAGTTCATATCGATTCTGACCTTACAAATCACCCTCGACCTGGGTGCTTTCGTAATTAGAATCGATATGAAACCCCGTCTACCATGTTGGCCAATTCGAGCGTTTGACAGCACATAGCCTTTTGTTATGAATAATTATCACATCGAACCGTGATCCATTTATATATCAATTCAAGCTACAAATATCCTTCAAACGCTCGAATTGGCCAACATGGTAGACGGGGTTTCATATCGATTCTAATTACGAAAGCACCCAGGTCGAGGGTGATTTGTAAGGTCAGAATCGATATGAACTTATAGCGTCTCTGTTGGCTGATTGGATAGCGTCACTGACTGTCCTGATTTCGTCCCCGTCCACTTGGACGGTGGTTCGATCCCATGGGGGGACGACAAATTATTATCAATTAAAAAAATTCCCCTTCGGTACATATATGAAAATATATCATTTGGGAGGTAAAGTGAATTTAGATATTAAAGGACATTTGTAGCTTGAATTGATATATAAATGGATCACGGTTCGATGTGATAATTATTCATAACAAAAGGCTACGTGCTGTCAAACGCTCGAAATGGCCAACATGGTAGACGGGGTTTCATATCGATTCTAATTACGAAAGCACCCAGGTCGAGGGTGATTTGTAAGGTCAGAATCGATATGAACTTATAGCGTCTCTGTTGGCTGATTGGATAGCGTCACTGACTGTCCTGATTTCGTCCCCGTCCACTTGGACGGTGGTTCGATCCCATGGGGGGACGAAATTATTATCAATTAAAAAATTCCCCTTCGGTACATATATGAAAATATATCATTTGGGAGGTAAAGTGAATTTAGATATTAAAGGACATTTGTAGCTTGAATTGATATATATATATATATATATATATATATATATATATATATATATATATATATATATATATATATATATATATATATATATATATATATTATATATAGTATATATATATATATATATATATATATATATATATATATATATATATATATATATATATACAGACGATAATAAAAAAATCCCTGTTCATATGTTTGAGGAGATAAGGCATTATCAACATTCATAGGAAATTAGGAAATTCATGGTTTAATTGGAGATGAAATCTGAGTATATTTACCCACCCGGTATATATTAAGAACTAAATCCTTTGGCTCGTTATGATTGGTGGGAGAGTCTAGCGAAGATTTCGCCCATTTCTTCCTTGATCCTGATGCAGATATCCTTCGATTCCGTTTAGTATGGATTCAGACATTAGAATCTATGGCAGATTGTAAACGATAGATGTATTTACACGCAAGGGTCTGAGGGTTTTGAGGTAAATATCATAAAAAGACAGTTTTCATCACCATGTATGATCAAGAACAATAAATCTCATGATAAATCGACAAATTTACTTTAATTCTTCCATGACCGTACATACTAGGAAAGTGTTGCGGATTATAAAGTTACAATTAGAGAATAGAAATGGAAAATACATTCATTTTTCTAAATCAGCTTAAAGAATTTTCGTGTTAAACGTGAAAGCAAAGGTATGGCAAATTGTTGATTCTCGTACGTTTAGTTTTGTTTTGTATTTCTTTTAACCATTTATTTGCATTATTTTTTCAAATAAAATTCTTCGATAATGTAATTGCCTCTGAAATTCGTAAAGGTTACATGATCGCCCAACCATTGGTGTGACAGAATATTTTTCACAGCACTCCTTTGTTTCCCCGTTACATAGCACTATGTTAAGAAATCAAATAGAAATATTTTTTCTTCATTTACGGCGTCCTCGCCTCTGGATGAAATATTGTTTGTGCTTTTGTAGAAAGCCTTTAAGTACAAATTTTCTAAATCCCGCTTAGAAGGTAAATCAAACGCCACTGAGGCAAAAGTTTTTCAAAAATAATATTTCGAGTTTTCGGAATTCTTCTCGGATTCAGTAGCCAGTCTCTGCTGAGCATTCCCTTGGTGACTTACTGATTTTTTTGTACTGTATGTTAAACACACACACGCGCACGCACACACATGTATATATATATATATATATGATATATATATAATATATATATATAATTATATATAATATATATATATAAGAAGGCGGGTTCTATCAACCAGTAGACATCAGTCGATACAAGGTGAAGGACAATCCTTTATTCCCATTATATGTACTTTTATTGTTTCAAGACATAAAAGTCCCATTATCAAGCTAAAAGAGAGATAAAACAAAAGTTAAAATCACAAACTCGGCATACATATTAAAAGCTTAAAAAGTTAACAAATATAAAAAGCAAGTACAAGAGTAGGGAGGAGTCAATACCATCAGGTGCTGAAAGCACAGACCGAGTGACAATTCAGGCCGGGTCAGCTTCGACTTGAACTCACGAGAGATACAGAGGTGTTGAGGAAGACTGGAGGTTACCTCAAAGTGAGATTAGACTCTCATCGCGGCGTTAGTTATAGAACAGGTGTCAAATTAACTAATCCTGAGTTTTCATGTATACGCGAGCCACACAAAGAAATGTAAACATGACATGAATTACAAAGATTTTAAAATTATAGGCCAATCCCCTAACGAACAGCATTTAGCTATTTTAGAATCACTTTTCATTAAACAACTCGTTCCGCAGTTAAACACCCAGTCTTCCTCAATACCTCTGTATCTCTCGTGAGTTCAAGTCGAAGCTGACCGGCCTGAATTGTCACTCGGTCTGTGCTTTCAGCACCTGATGGTATTGACTCCTCCCTACTCTTGTACTTGCTTTTTTATATTTGTTAACTTTTTAAGCTTTTAATATGTATGCCGAGTTTGTGATTTTAACTTTTGTTTTATCTCTCTTTTAGCTTGATAATGGGACTTTTATGTCTTGAAACGTCGTGACAATAAAGTACATATAATGGGAATAAAGGATTGTCCTTCACCTTGTATCGACTGAATATATATATTATATATATATATATATATATATATATATATATATATATATATATAATAATATATATATATATATATATATATATATATATATATATATATATATATATATATATACATGTGTGTGTGTGTGTGTGTGTGTGTGTGTGTGGTGTGTATGTGTGTGTGTGTGTGTGTGTGTTTGCGTGAATTAATACATAAGAAGGTATGCGAACAGTGGTTTAAAAGGAAAAGACCTTCTCCATATCCGCAAAGAGGATAGGAAGAAGGAAGAGAGAACGATAGATATCTTCATTTAATTTGAAGATAATTTTTTAATTCTTTCACTGCCTGGAGTCGAATCACAATAAGTTGAACAAATATCAAGGATGTTGTCCAAGGTATTGATTTGTTAAACCCAAACCATGAAAAAGTGGTCACGTTATTTATTTTTATTTTAGAAGAATATGGCTAGTAAGAACCTTGGCGACATGTACCGAAGGATATTTCTTAAAAGATCTCTCTTCTCTTCTGCCTCTCTCTCAGTATCTACATGCATGTTGTTTTCTATGTTAATGTAGGAAAAAAAAATATAAATTTTCCTTAAACAAATGCAACGAGCAAGAACTATCGCGCCCTCAAAGATATTATCGAGATATTAATTCAAAGTAGAGTAATTTTTCAATAAGTAGGCATCGAAGCAATCAATTAAAGTAACAGGAAGTACAATAAGATCAGTCTTTTGAGGAACGTTTTTATGAACCTCCTTTAAAGATTACGAATTGGTCCGATTCTTTTTTAATTACAGGAAATGTTTTAGGGCCTCTAAGCGCAATCCCATTGAATTTAATTTCGATGACTCCTATCATGAAGAAGGCTTAAGCTTCCCATTTTTCCGGTCAACAGTTACGAAGCAGGAATTTTTTTCTATTACTGAGAAAGAAGTAGTTCTAATTAATTTTGTCTTTTCTAAATTATATCTAATAAGGGCTCGTGGATTATGCAATATAAATGCATGGTTAAGTGTGTGATATTGTTTTGAATGACATTTACAAATTATTCTCACTGACATCATAACATAATGACTCCAAAGCATTCCGAAAAACATAAAAAAATATATCAAAATTTAAAAAAATATCTAGGTTCATAAATTGGGCAGGTAAGTTTTCCAACTAAGGAAAGTTGGTTCACGTCAAGTAATTCGAACTTGCAGGCAAGTATTGCATAGGACATCGGCTGCCCAGACTCAGGAATGATTCCACTCAGAATTTTGCGATAAATAGGATCTCTGTGACCTAAAAACCCAGAAGAATATGTATATAAAAGATATGAAGATAAAAACTTACAGCAATATTTCTGTCAAATGTTTAGTAAAAGGTCCATTTGAAATAAGGAAAAAATCATAAATATCTTTGCTGATGATGGTACCTTATTAAAACTGTTGAATTTCAAATGGCATAAAAGTTATAAGAACATCTCTAGTTCAAACATTTATCGAATTAAATTCCGATATCAAAATTCTATTCATATCCTAATATATTACATCTGCTGTATTTGCATCTCAATTCAGCCGAGTAACGCAACGTGATTTTGTCATCAGAGAAATCTCATCCTCAAAATTATTACTAATAGTATAAACTTTCTCAAGCATATTTGCATTAAATACATTATTATCTCCTTTGTGTAGATGAAGCATTGATACTAAATGCAACACAAACAATATTATATATGATCATACATGAATATCGTGTTTATTTGTTGAAGGTCATTGGTGATTGCCGAAATATACTCAAATGTGATATAATTTCTCTTAATACTTGCATACATGCAGACAGACAGGCAGATGCCACACACACACGTACGTATATATATATATATATATATTATATATATATTTATATATTATATATATATATATATATATCCATATATATATATATATATATATATATACCAGTTAAGCAAAATAATAGGTGCTTTGAATGGGAAATCTTAAAGCAAAAGAATATCTAAAGTATGTGCAGCAGAATTTTATAATCAAAGGTAATATTCTGTGTAGGTCCGTGACGAGGAAAAACCCAAAAGCACACCGCAGGTGACTAACGACCAGGTAGTAGTACCAATCTCTCTTATACCAATTGTCCTAAACTGGTTGCATTCTAATCCCTTTACATGGTCATCCAGGGTTCTCTATTGTGTCACAGAAGAGCCAAATCACTATTTTACTGGTCTACAATGCTTACAGATAAAAAAGCACTTAACTAATTGTCACATTTGTCATGAAAACAATGGACACACTAAGACACCTGTCAGTTTAGGGCCTATCCCGTGCCAAATCAACCCTTTGAAAGAGTACACTTAGATTTATTAACAGGGTTTTATGAGTCTGACAGAGGAAATGAACACCTCTTAGTTGTTAATAGATGCCTTGACACGTTTATACAGAATTTATAGCACTAAAAACAAAAACTGCAATTGAATGCCCTAGGAAATTCTATGAGTGCTACATCTGTAACACGGAATTCCACACATGATAATCTCTGACTCGGGTGAAAGAATTCAATAATCATTTCCTTAACTCGTTGTGTGAATTCCTTTGCATTAAGAAACTCAGCACCATGATTTATCACAGAGAGTCAAACGGGTTGGTAGAACGAGTGAATAGGAAGGTGTTAAATGTCCTACAAAGTTACACTCGGGGGAGTATGGATCTGAACTGGGATATGGCGGTTCCCGCGGCTCTAAGGACTCTTAATCATTCATACCATGCATCTATAAAAATGACACCGCATGAGGCCTTGTACGTACGCCGCTAGAACACCTTTCCACATACTCAAGCCAACCACTAATTTATCAAATTCCCTAAAGAATATTATGGATGCAAAGTGTAAGCCGATATAATATACTTCGTAAGAATTTAGAAGAGGCACAAATTATAATGAAAAGGAATCACGATAAAATCGATAAATAAACAAAACCATATGCGGCAGGTGATTAAATCCATATCCAAAATATATGTGCGCAAAGGGTTGAAACTATAAGCTAACGCCTAAGTTTAAAGGCCCTACCGTTCAGTATTCTAGAAATATTAACGGCAAATAGGCTAAAAGTTCAAAACATATCAAACCTGCTGACATACAGATTGTTCCATTGGCTCATATCCATAGTTAATAAAAAAAAAAAAAAGGGGTGTAGAAGAAAGGATAGGAGTGAAAATATGTATACCTATATGAAAACTTACAGGGTAAATAGTATATATAAAATTTGTATTAATTTATTTTTTTTATTAGTTTTTAATAAGAAATATCTAATTTAATATTGAGTAATTACATATATTTTACTATTTGCAGGTTTCCAACATGAAACTTATATTGTTCGGATTGTACTGTTTTTCAGACATTCTTCTCGTGTGGGGGAAGTGTTAAAACAAAAAAAATATCCAATTTACACATGGCTCTATCACTGAAAGAACTGAGGATGTATTTATGTTATAGCGAGTAACGTAATTCTTGAATTTGACTCGCGAGTGATTTTCTTGCCAGAAGATGATGTCATTAACCTTAAAAAGCGACTTATCTCGTTTTGCTGAGTCATTGCATCAATTGCACAAGCGTCATTTTCCTTTCAACCCAGAGAACCCGCTTGCACAGACTTTGTCTGTAGCTGAAATGTTGCTAATGATTTGCAAAACAAGACAG
>NC_087209.1:44843062-44848062 GCF_015104395.2 Macrobrachium nipponense | reverse complement strand
TGTCGTCGTCGTCTTATAATACAAATGAATTTTGACATTTTTAAAAGAGTAAAAAATAAAATGAAATTTTCAAACTTTTTTTAAGTCATTTAATTTGGCACAAATGATGGTAAACTGCTCGAAGTCGTTTCTTGTCTTTAAAAAGCTGATGAAAACGGCTTAACCGTAGCTGGAGGTCTTTATTCTCTTCTCGGAGTATAGATATTTCACTCATAACTTGCTTTAATGATAATAATAGTTGAGGTTGATTATGAACTGTCGTTGTTGCCTGTATGGGTGCCGCCTGCACAGTTACTAGCGGTGATTGAGCTTGAAGGCGTGGCGGCTTATTCTTCTTCTTTATATTTTCTTCTGTAGTAGTTGTAGTTGTATTGCCTCGTTTAAAACATTGAGGAGAGAGTGGTGGTGGTGGTGGTGGATAACGAGCTACCAATCCTGGGGGAAGTGTCGTATTAGTGCGGAAAGATGAAACTAGCCATGATGTTCTGCCGAGATCCAAACACGAAGGCCCATTCAAAATATGTTTTTGCGCAGGATTAATACGGACATATGTGACTACCAAACCGCCTCTGCCAGAAGGAGGAGCCACCATATCAACTTATGAGCTCTCAATGAGGCTCTAAAATGAATGTAATGAGATCTAATTAATATATAGGCGGCGGAGGAGGAGGAGGGGACGGGGACTCGACGATGGGTCTCAAAGAGGTCATTATTAAACTTTTAAAATGACTTTTAGAAAGAAGAAAATTATTTTTTTTTCAAAACCTTTTAATAAACAGTCTATATTGAATGAAAAAAAAAAAACTCGACGACGACGACGACGACGACGACGATAAGAGGTCTCAAAGATTAGGATGAAGAAAATTATTTTTTTTTCAAAACCTTTTAATAAATAGTCTATTGAATAAGACAGTCTCAAAGATGCCATTATTATTAAACTTTTAACAAAATGACGACTTTTAGGAGGATGAAGAAAATTATTTACTTTTCAAAACCTTTTAATAAATAGTCTATTGAATAAGACAGTCTCAAAGATGCCATTATTATTATTATTAAACTTTTAACAAAATGACGACTATTAGGAGGATGAAGAAAATTATTTACTTTTCAAAACCTTTTTAATAAATAGTCTATTGAATAAGACAGTCTCAAAGATGCCATTATTATTATTATTATTAAACTTTTAACAAAATGACGACTTTTAGGAGGATGAAGAAAATTATTTACTTTTCAAAACCTTTTAATAAATAGTCTATTGAATAAGACAGTCTCAAAGATGCCATTATTATTAAACTTTTAACAAAATGACGACTATTAGGAGGATAAAGATATGTACTCTTTTGACTAAAGTTCCAGTTATTATGAAAGCTTTAAAATGACTTTTGCATGAAGAATGCTATTAACAACCCGAGAGTTATTAAACTTTTTAAATGACTTTTGATTGAAAAAATTATTTTTTCTTAATATGACGATTTTTTGAATGAAGGAACGATTTTTACTACAGTGAGGCGATTTGAGGGAAAATATTCTACTACTTTTCTTAATATGACGATTTTTTGAATGAAGGAACGATTTTTACTACAACACTCTACTACCTACTACTGAAAAGATAAAAAAAAAGGCACATATCTGACCCTGTATTGCCCCTGCCTAATTCAAAATGGAAAACCGCTTGCATAATGAGTATAAAAGACGAAAGTTTTAAACAGCCCGCCGCCAATTAGCGCATAAAAAAAAAAGACGAAAAAAAAGTGGTAGGAAAATATGTTCGTTTCGGAACACGACCCTCAGAACAAACCCGCACATACACACACTGGCACTCCATTAAGTGGGATGGGTCTCTTTCCCTCTCTCCCGTTACTAAGTGCCACCTGCTAAGCGTTGCAACTCCGTTAACAGGACGTAGCATTCGGGCTAGTTAGGCCACAGGGATAACTTGGTTACAATACATGCCATAGACTGCCTGGATCAACCTATGTGGAAACTTTTTATTTTATTTTATTTCATAACCATAATGATTCTGATAAACAACGATGATGATTCTTGACAACGATGATGATTCTTGCATTTTAATGATTTTTTTTTTTCTTTTATTTATCAATTCATTAATTAATGTTTTTTTTAATAAGTGAGACTACTTCTTTCAGTTTTTTCTTTTACTAAATTCTTTGGAAGCTTGAAACTTCTTTCAGTTTTTTCTTTTACTAAATTCTTTGGAAGCTTGAAACTCAAGTCAATAGGGTTCAACTTCTGAGTATTAATAATAATAATAATAATAATAATAATAATAGTGAATAGTGGTGATTATCATCATGAAACTGATATTCATAATGATTATGATAATCGTAACGATGACGTTGACAAGATTGATGATACTGATGATGATATAATGCTAAAGAAAGTTAGGTAGAAATGACATGACGAAGATGATAAAATAATTCTAACGATAATGATGTTGATGATAATGATGGAGATTACAAAAGAAAAAAGAAATGACGAGGGTGATACAAATGATAATGACAGCAAGCATACGACCATTAACATACACGAATGCCGGTCATTCGTACTATATATATTCACAAGGGAAATTCCTCTTAAAATAATTATTAAAAAAACGAGAGAATATGCCGCTGCATTCCATAATCCATTAGTGTGTCGTGGGACTGTCTGTCCAAATGGGATAAGAACTCATTTAATAAACGAAGCGTCCGCTAGCGGCAAAAAACTTGGCGCACATAAACAAAGAGCTTGCTTCCTCATATACTATTCAGGATCATTAGCACACCAAGAATAAGATAATTCAGGCGCCACTCGCCACTACACGTTTGTATGTATCGATCAATTCGCCCCCTTTCTCTCTATTTGCCTTTCTTTCAATCTACTTGCCTTTCTCTCGATCTACTTGTCTCTCTCTCTATTCGCATTTCTCTCTATAAAACCGCTTTATTTTCTACCATTGGTATCATTTCCGTTAAAAATACTCAATATGATCGTTTCATTCTCATAAAAGATTGTCATGATAATTGCTATGATCGTCATTTGTTATTCTATTGTTTGCGAATTTTTTTGTGCGACCTTTTTAGTTTTTTATTCTTCAGATTTATATTCTGTTCCAATTGAATTCAACACAATTCACTGTTACACGTTTGTTTATTTGTATATCTATTTATTTATTTATTTTGCGGCTTATTTGATTTTTATTTAGCTCCCCTTACAATTGACATCTGATGCATCAAATTCTCGAAATTGCTTCGTTACTCACAGTTCTCTCTCTCTCAAAATAAAATTATATTTTCTTGTGAGAACTGAATCCATCTGTTGCGTGTGCCACGTCGTTTAAAAGAACCACTCACACACACGTGTATGAGACCATATATATATATTGGCATTAATATATATTTCTACCTCACACCGGGAACGAACCTGGGTCTCCAGAATGACAGGCCAAGGCGGTACCAACTGACCTAACAAAGATCTCGGAAGGTCGGTCGGTATCGCCTTGGCCTGCCTGTCAATCGGGAGGCCGAAGTTAGTTCCCGAAGTGAGTCGATTTTTTTTTTTTTTTACTTATTTTAATCATTTTTTGGCCTGTTTATTTTACGTTTTGTGCTTTTAAAGGTGTCCTTTTAGTTGTTCTTTTTAATTTTGTAATCATTGTGCAACTTTTATTTTTAAATTCTAAATACTTAGCTTTATTGTAATTTATCTTATGTTATCTAGTTTGTACAGCCCCCGAAAATGTCATGAAATCATTACGAAACGTATATATATATAGAGAGAGAGAGAGCCTTGTTTCCTTTCCGTATGCCTTCCATTAGTTCCCTTTTCATTTTGTCTGAGCACCGTCGCAAGAGTAATTGGAAAGCCACCAATTCACAAGAGTACATTTACAAATTATGCAACACAGAGCAATAGCAATTTTGGAATCTGCATTCGTCGCTTTTTAGCATGCTTTAATTTTAAATCACACGAGCAAGAACAGGTGGTGTTGGAGGCGGGGTTTTATGATGTAAGTAAACCATGCAGGACACAGTCAATATTGCCACAATGCCTCAATTTAGGAGGCGCAGTTGAAGGAGGAATGCAGACCCAGACACCGACTGCAGCTCTTGTTTTGTATAAAGAAGCAGGAACGCAAACAGAGGAGTTTGTAGCTAAGCAAAACATCGAAACTCAAGACCTACAAACAAGGAAATAAAAACTACAGGCGCCGGTTAACTTCTTGTAGGATAATATCAAATCAGAAGTTTCCTGCTGACCTACGATGGGGTTTGAGGCATTTTTTAAATAGTGCTATCTTCAATTACGGCAGTGACAGTAATGAAATCGAAAAATTTATAGTCGTAGAAAAACGGAAAAAAAAGCGCAACTCTATGGAGTTCAAGTACCATATTTGACTTTACGAAAAAAAAAAAGCAGAGAGTGTCGATCGTTTAGCAATAGGGAACGACGAAGGAAAAACGGAATATTATCAGTTTTAGGAACAGGATAACAAAAATAAGTGACATCTTAAACGGTGACCAGGCGAGCTGGAATCGTTCCCAATAGAAATAGGTAATGTGGGCCAGTCTACGGAAAGCTCTGCCATGCCAGCTGGTCCGATGGAAATAACAAAAACACAATCATTGCCAGGCGAGCTGGAATCGTCGTTCCTGGGAATCTTTCCATAGATTTTACCCAATTTCCAGTGGAAATAAGCTCACAATCAGTTCCAGGGAAGGTAGCGAACACTCCAGGACGATAGAAATAGACAATATGGGCCAGTCTACGGAAAGCTCTGCCATGCCAGCTGGTCCGGTGGAAATAGCAAAAAACACCACCATTGCTAGGCGAGCTGGAATGTGCTGGGGCGTTTTCATTTGAATCTTTCCTTAATGGATACAATTTCCAGTGGAAATAAGCACAATCAAGTTCAGGGAAGTGGAATCTTTCATGGGAAGATTTTAACCCATTTCCAGTGGAATAAGCCCACAATCAGTTCCAGGGAAGGTAGCGAACAC
>NC_087209.1:44832400-44842562 GCF_015104395.2 Macrobrachium nipponense | reverse complement strand
ATGATTGGGTGACAAACTTGTTAGCGTGTAATAGGGTGCGTAGCAGTGATATCGTTATCACTGAACAAAGTGATATATTAAATCACACGATCACTGAGACTGAGTGATTGATTGGCTGTTACTGGCATTGCAACATCTCAGGTCATTACTGTCATTGATAACGTTTAAAATTCTGTATGTCTTCATAATGATAAATTGTTAATTGTCTGTTTGAAACACTAAGGTGGTGGTGTTCCTCTCTTAACGTGAATTCCATTAATCTGCTTTCGGGCTGTTTTAGTGTATAAGAGGTTGGAGGAGGCAAACTTGTAATAAGTATTATCATCATAGATGAATAAACATTATCTTAATGCAGGGATGTTACTTAGCATCACATTTCCCCAACGATATATCATTATTTTCCCAGTTACGGAAAGCAACGCGTAAATTGTAAAAAAATTCAGATTGTTTTCCTTCAGATACCACAGAGGAAACATTTACGAAGTTGCCAGGAGTGGTCTTGTAACCGTAAACGTGTGGGCCTGGATTTCTTACATGGTATATGATATCACCAAGAGTGAAGGTTTCCCCAGTGAAAAATACGTTAAAATTCTTCAGAATTTCTTACTCCCTTCACTTCACCAGCGGAATTATCCCTTTCCACCTAGTCCTGTCATTTTCATTCATGACGGCTGCCCCATCCATACGGCCAGAATAGTCCAGGAATGGTTTCTAGGTCGAGAGGATTTGAATTGGTTGACTGGCCAAATAAGGGTGCAGACATGAATCCCATAGATCCCGAGAAAGATAACAAGTCGATTGATTAATTATTGAACAATTCACAGGTGCCCCGAGAGAAGCCGAAGTGCAGTGGAAAAATCACTGAATTTCTAATCAGTTTTTCTCCCCCATGTATGCATAAAAAAAATTTCATTTTTGTTCCCAATATTTTTATGCTCATCCATTTCGTATGAAGTAGCTACTGTCGCATATCTTATGTAATATAAGCATTAAGCAGGTTAGGAGATTAATTACGTTTGCTTTATGTCTATTACAATAATTAGAATCATAATTACCTGACTTGTTATCGAATTACAGTTACAACTTCAATTACAAGATGGGGAACAATATCAAATGCAATACAATTTTAATATTTCAAAATTGTAATCACAGCTACAAATACATATATAAAAACGTATTACTCAATTACATTTCGCACACCTATTCCTTAAAAAAATGCAGATAGTTGCAAAGAACTTTTTTACTTGAGTTTGGTGTCCTTTTACAGTCAATTTCTGCAACAATTGTAAGTTGTAACTTATAATACCTTTAGTACAAATACAAAACAAACATATCTAAGATATTTTAGACCTGTAGAAATTATCGTTAGCATCCTATGATTTGCCTAAGTAAATTTTTAGTATGTTTATTGTGGTGAAAAATTATTATGCTGATTATAAGAAATGATACTGAAATACAAAACTCAAATTATTGGAATGTTCACAAATTTTTGCACAAAAAAAGGAAATAAATGGAATTAAATTTATTTTAGAATTGGTATTTGGTGCTGGCTTGTTAAGATTCTCCCTTAATAATATAAATAAATGAATTGGGATGCGACTCAAAAACATCTCTCCATTGCATTTGGTTAAGATGAGTTCTCGAAAAGTAAGAGGGCTGCTCTAGGATAACAATCTCAAATAAGGTACTTTATTATTTGAAACTTTTCCAGTTACAATTACCAATTACAATTACCATTAATTATAAATAAACAAATAGCAATTACAGTTAACTTCAAAACGTGTAATTAAAAAACATTTCAGATAAATGACAATTACTCCAAGCCTGAACAAAAGATAATGTTTATTTGTAATTGGTAAAAGCTTCTTACTGTGGGTTTCACAGAGAGTGCAGTCACGTTTTTGGTCAATAACACTGTAATGAAGACTGGTATCAGTACGAGATTTTGCTAAAATATTTCTGTATATTCAAGGCTTTAACTCTAATGGATGTCCGGTAAAAATGCTCAATTTTTATTTGTAACACAGAGCAACTATAACAGTTACTTATTCAAACCAATCTGTAGCCAATGGCGGCTCTCTCTTGCTAAAAAAAAAAAAAAAAAAAGATAAAAAAAAAAAACTAAAAAAAATAAAAACAAGTTAAAAAGTTGCGTGACAAACGGATTTCTGCTATCCATCCCGACAGCTATGTTCCTAGGCGGCCATCTCTTCTTCACCTTCGTATGCAAGCATATGGGCTGATGCCTGAGTCCTAATGAAGATTGCCAAGGAGTAACCAAACACAAGTATAACAGTAGATTTACCATCATCACAGTGTCTATCGTTCTACTACTCCACCATACATGCAGATATCTCTCACTCTAATAATTATAATTATTTACTCATAACCCAAGTCAATAGTCACTAAAGAAAGAAAAAAAATTTTGATCTTAAGACAAAAATAGTAATAGCTACTACTACTGCTGCTGCTGCTGCTGCTGCTGCTGCTGCTGCTGCTGATAAGAATAATAGTAAAAAAATGCTATATTACTGGTTATTATTATTAATAATTAATTAATATTGTTCCCTTGTTTTCAACGTAGACCAAAAGTATCTATCCATTGCCTAAGGTAAGGTAGTAGGTTACGGAATTTGCACATTTTTTCCGTACCTGAACTGTACCGTACCGTACTTTGGTAAAATTATCGTTGCGTAATTCCGTACCGTACACATAGGCTATAAATATCAACGGTACCATACCGTAATGCAGCCTTGCTGGCAGGTAACAACAGCGTGAATCGTTAGATATATACAACATTTTAAATTATTATTGTTAGATTAGATAGATAGATAGATAGATAGATAGATAAAAATAAATCGTGCAAAATATACTTAAACTGAAGTAACATTCACAGAGAGAGAGAGAAGTATGGGGGGGGGGGGGTATATGTTGGGTTCACATCCCATTTCTGGCTAATCGAGCCTTTTTGCCTCTTCGTACAGGACAAGTGTCTATTCTTTATGATATGTGATTCATGATACTCTTATAAATTACGGTATTGGGTGTAGTACACTATAGCAAAATCTCGATTATACGAATCTTAGTTACAGAGAAATAGGTTAGAGAATTCTCGAACACGTTTACCGAGCTCATTTTACGAAGCAGTTCTCAACGAGTATTCAGTTCTCAATGTAATTATTAACAGGAACAATAATTACGTGAGCATATTATATTTAACAGCAGTATCTTCATTTCATACCATGGTGATTATGATTCCTATTGGCTATCCTACAATCAAGGAACGATATAATGATAATAATCATCGTATTGTTTTACTCGACTCGAAACGAGTCTGAATCCAATAGAGGTGAGGTCGTCAGCCAGGATTTTTAAATGGGTCAGACTTCATAACTACTCACAATGAATCGAAGGAAACACAAATCTGGCGCTGCGAGACGAAGTGTCACTTTATGCGACAATAGCTTCTCGATACGAGCCATTGCACGTGATATTGGTGTGTCCCCCACCACGGTACAGTAGAAGGTGGGAGGGGAGTGGGAACTTGAAAACGACTTGCGTAAGTTGTTTATGCTGTAATGATTGGTGGATATGTTACATTGTTCATGGTTATTTAATCTTGCTTATTTAATGTGAAAGTTTCTCTCTTAAATGTATTTCGTCTCGCTCTATAATTTTGGTTAGAACTACAGATATCCACAGCCATTCCAACAGCACAGTAATATTTCAGGTGCACCTCCATAATTCCACACCGGTGGGTTGGTTGGCCTTGCCGACCTCAACCATGAACAAAGTTAGATAGTCGATTGAGTTGTCTCGGTAAAATTAAGCCTATAAGAGCATTTTATTTGTGCCCACCCTGTCACAGTCATTGTGCGTCTTATGGTAGATATAGTTTATATATTAAATGTCATTTCAGTGATGGCTCAGGAATGATTTACAGTTTTAATAACTAACAACCAAATTGAGAATATTATGGAAATATGTAATCACGTTCTATTTGATATGCTTTGAAACCAAAAGTATACTGCCATGTTTACTAAATTATGATCAATCCATCCAGTACAAAATTCGAAGAATCTAGAATTGATTGCGATGTTATATAAATATAAGTTAAAACATTTAAGATAATATGGTCTCTTAGCTAGGCCAGGGGGTCCACGGAACACGCCATTATCAGGGCGGCTCGAGAGCAACCCTTAACCAACGCCGAGGCCATTCGTGAATACCTTGGATTAGAAGTGTCTTCGATGACAGTACGACGCAGACTTCACACTGCTATGATTCATCACAGAATACCAGCGACGAAGGAGCTCTTGATGGAGCGACATAAGGCGGGAAGGAAGGCTTGATTTTGCAGAACGTCATGCTGATAAGGATTTGGACTTTTGAGGCCAGGTCATCTTTACTGACGAGAAGTGCTTCTCGTCCACATCGCATGGGAAGCTGCAGTGTTGGCGAACAAAATAGAACCTCGGTATGATAAGCAAAATCTTTACTTGCATCAAATATCAATTGCATACTTCTTTATATTAATTATTAATCTTCAGATTTGTTCCACGGAAGTGGACTGTCAAAATATATAAAGGGAGTAAACATAAATGAGTGCTATTTCTGAGATAAATATTAGGTAAGAGACAGTGGCAGCATTTGCTCTCTTTCCTCAAATATAATAAATAGATAATTAGACAACAGAATTCTTTCAGTGTTGTTCACCACTGAGAATTTAAATTCTCCAAAGGCATATATATGATTTATATACACCCCATTTTTTTCTCTCATTCAGATATGAATCCGTAACATCGTTGAGGTGGTTCGATCCGGCCATGTCACCTGCAACGTATGGGGCTGGGTGTGTCTGGATGGTATGGGTGATGTGTTCTGTATCGAGGGACGATTTACAGCAGCTGAGTATGTTGAGCTGCTGCAAACCTCCTTCTTGCCTTCGTTACGAGAAAGGAATTTTCCCTTCCCATCAGGGCCCATCCTGTTCATGCACGACCGGAGTCCCATTTCACACTGCTCGCGTTGTTCAAGAGTGGTTTGCCAGACAGGATAACCTGCTTCTTCTTGAATGGCCGAGCAAAGGAGCAGATATGAACGTGATGAACATGTGTGGGCCCAGATGGTGAACACATGGAAAATGTAACATGAGAGAACAACACAGCAAACCATGGCTCACATCAACTCTCAGTGGGAAATTTGTAGACAGAGACCGCAGCAAATTTTCAACCTGTTCATTCGATGTCCGACAGATTGAGGGAAGTGACTGAGAGAGAGGGTGGATGGTCAAGGTATTAGATTTTGTATAATATAAATATTATATTTTTTGAAACAGGACATAAAATGGTCTCATTTTGGTTCTCACTAGTTATTTCATTATACGTTTTAATAAACATAATTCACAACGTTTTTATTATAACCATGATATTCTTGATATAATATTCGAAGTATCTGTAAAAAAAATGGCATAATGCCTCCATACAATATTGAGAGTATTGCAGTAACTTTCCTACTTACTCTGGCCCCACACATGTTTTTATGTGTCTTCCTCAATCACCGTTTCTTGTTAACAGCATTGAATTATAGAAACTGAATGACTCGCGAGCACTGTTTTCATACAGTGAGGTCGGTAACACAAATTGCCTTACCTGTATACTTTGTTTCTATGTGGGTGCGGCCGATACAGATATGATAGTGATACTTCGCCAGTTATTTTCGCTTATTAGCTTCTTGGAGTCTATTAAAATAGTTTCCATTATTTGAAATGTTATGCTTTATATCCTACTGATATTTTTCAATGTAGTATCTTTGGTTAAAATCTAAGTTATATGAACAAGAGTAAAAATGTGGCATATTTTTTGGCCGTCGTTGTCGTTACTGAGTATAAGGGTCATATGCTCTGTAGGATATTTTAAAAGGAAACTGTCAGTTCAGTAGATGATGCTCTCTTTATGTCAGCCACTATAAGGAAAGCCCAAATGACTTCACCTATCGCCTGAGGTCAAACGAAATATATAGTCTATAACTATATCAGTGCATACATAATTTTAGAAAAACAACAGTTTAACCCTTAAAAGGTCAACCTCGTCAAATGACGTGTTGCAGAAGTCGTCACATATGTTGTTTACGTCATGTGACGTTCTTAAGATTTTAAATTTGCGCGCCTTCATAGCTTATTGTATCGATATTGTTTCTTTGTACTACTTAGTGCCGTAATTAGAGGCCTTGCTGGCCGTTTTGCACTGCCTTGTCTTCCATTTTGTTAATGAAACTGTGCGGGGGAGGGGGGCGGGGTTGTTAAGGGTGGCCTAAGGTTGGTGCAGAAATGTCAAACCAGCTAATCCGTTGTGGCAAAGGATTGGTGGTGATAATTTTTTGCCACACTTCGATTTTGATGAAAGTATATCAGGAATAAAGTTTTTTATTCTGTTTTTAATGGAACTGACTGTAGAGAGATCCAATCGTGATTTTTGGCAATACCAATATAACTTTAAAATGTTGATACATTTTAAGTATTGTGTAATGAATATGAACCAAGATATATAGACAATGTGGTAAAGGATAACGTCTTGGCCGAAAGTTAAATGAAACCTTAATAAACAACTTATATTACAAGTGAGACAACAATCTTCATTACAACGATATAAACTGCTCAGATCTTTTTTTTTTTTTTTTTTTTTTTTTTTTTTTTTTTTTTTTTTTTTTTTTTTTTTTTTTTTTTTACTCCGTGTTGTGTGTGTGTGTGTCTTTCTCCCACTATACCTAATAAGTCCGCCCACCAAACGAACTCTAGAGCTTATTGGTGGAACTCTTGCTAGCAGAGAAGGAGTTCTCCCCCCATCTCCCTCAGTAAACATTGATACCATGTAATTTTTCGAAGTCTCTCAAGACGGTGTACCAGGCAAACCTGTGTCCAACTGTACATCTTTACCAGCAGTACTGTACACCGGTCTGGGACTAAATTTCTCATCTAGAAAATTTTTCAGAACATTGTAAAAAAACAAATATGGAACATAATTTTCCGAAAAATAATTTAGGAGAAAGACCATGTCTTGATGAAATAAATTAAAATCACAACAAACATTATAAGCTCTATTTATCATAGTACCTATTGAATTAAGTTTATACAACTTAGATGAAAACCGAGATAATTCAATCCCAAGCCAGTAAAAGTACTTTTCCTGTAAACAGAGGTCTCAATTTACCTGTCTTTCTGTGTACCTGAACAGTTAAAAATGACAACTAATTATCCTGTTCTGTCTCACAAGTAAAAAAATATTAGGATGACGAGAATTAAAATATTCAAAAAACAAATCCACGCGTGAACGTTCCTTAAACACAAGGAAGTGTCATCCACGTACCTACAATGAAAGGGTTTGAAAGCACTGGGGCATTCAGACATCCAAATCTTTTCACGATAACCTATGGAGCAGTCTACATATACATGGCCAAGGGAATTTCCCATAGCAACTCCATCTATTTGATTATATAATTTGCCATCAAAAGTAAAAATGCCATCAGCAGTAGCGAATTATATATATGTGTGTTTTATAATACAAAATTAATCTTCCTCTGTGAAAGGTTGGCTTACCAAGGCGCAGATCAACCAGCTGTCGGCAATTCTTTTGGAATAAGGTCTCTAGCTCAGTGCTTATAATCATAACTATTACCTGTTACATTCAGCCACCCACTTGGTACCTGATTCAGGATTTAAACCACCAGTGCAAAGTGGAATTCGCAAGAAACGGGTTCAGGGACTTTTTTATATTTTCACTGTGGATTTGAATTCTTGCTTCTCAGTGGTGAGATGAGATTATTAACCACAAAAATAGCTTCGGGATTCGGGAGAGTGAAAAGAAACTACTCAAACCGTACTTTAATTCAGAACTAAATTAAGTGCTACAGAATGAGAAACGGCTTTCACGCAATGCAAAATACTTCAGTGATCTGTCTTTTGTGCATATAATGCTGTTGGCAATTTAGAATGTCCCCTTGTGCCCTTTCATTGTAATACTACCTCCATTGTTTGACCACGAATGTGTTATAGCTAGTAATTACTTTATTCACTTGCATTAGGGCCAGTAAGGGGGAATTTTTGTCTTAATCAATTTGATATGGAATGTCTTGAGACATAGGCTTGCTATTTTGAGAATATGAATACATATATATGTATATGTATGCATAACTGAATCACGAAATTTTGGAACGTGACTTATACCTTTAAATATATATATATATATATATTATATATATATAATATATATATATATATTTGCATATACATATAAATAATGATAAACAGTAGTTTATGGAAAAGTACTATCACTCTCTCTCTCTCTCTCTCACATATATACATATATACACAGACACACTACATATATATATATATAGTGTATATATACAAGTATTATACATACATATATATATATTATATATATATAATATATATATATAATATATACATATATATATTGCATGTATTGCGGATATTCATGTCTATACCTATACATCTGCCTTTTGAATTTCACCGATCCGTAACTAGCGCATATGTATACCTCCTTATACCGAATAACATCGAGAGATTTTCGACGGTGCCTCAGGATATTTCAAAGGGACTGATGCCCCCCACGCCACCCAGATAGGTTCGCCAAGGCATGGTGGAGGTTCATTGTATGTTTCTTGGAATCAGACCAGGTCCTGTTTTTCAAGCAATATTAAAAAGTTTTCCTTTGTTTCAGGTAGGCTTTGTTCTCGACTCATAACAGCCTCCTCACAAAGTAGGATTCCGCATCCTACAAAGAACGATTGGATCACCAACGTATTCCTTTCCACAAGCATCCTTCAGTTTGAAGGTAAATAAACTGCTCTGAATTATTTTATGAAGATTTTGTCTTCATGTGTATTTTTAAAGCCATTTACAGTAGTTTTTGTAATCAAACATTCCCATGCCAATGCTTTTCTACCCTCCTCCGTCTACTAACCTAGACTACGCCAGATTCACTAGTGTAACGATAACTAATGTGGTTTAAAAATAATCATAAATATATAATATATATAAATATACTCACACACATACACACACACATATATGTATATATATATAAATGTATATATATGATAATATATATGATATATATTATATATGTTATGTATCTATATTCTATGTATATTGGTATATATATATATGATATATAAGGTATATAGAATATATATATATAGTATATATGTATATTATATGTATAGTGGAGTAGTATCCTTTCAGGTAATTATTCCCTGTAAGATATATGTTATATATTATGTATTTATTCATATATATATATATATATGTTATCCCTTTTTATAAATAGAGGTATATATATATAATGTTTTAATATATATATATAATATATAATGTATATATGGTATATATTAATATATATAAATGTATATATATATAATATATATATATATATGTATATATTATATATATATATATAATACACGTAAATCAGTCAAGGCGAGTTTCAACTGAGGATACAATCTCGAAGGCGAAGGAAAAAGGCATCCATTGTTACTATTACTTTATTATGAAAGCGTTCACGACAGTGCCTTTCGATACATACACAAATTATGAGACGAATTAAAAACAGGTCATACCTACAGCAGCAGAAGTAATGAGATTAAAAACATAAGTTTTCTCGAGACCCAGCAAGAGCAAAAAAGGACGAAAGAACAAAAACAAAAGCAAAAGGATAAACGATAAACAATTAGACAGAGGTTGTTGAATATTTACTGTTTGGGACCATCTTTATAATAGTAGATTCCAGTATATTCAAGTAGGTTCGTTCTGGGCTTCCCCTGTTATAGGAAGAGCTTTATAATTAATATCAGTTTAACCTTTTGTTTTTGTGTTCTTTCTTTCGTCTTTTCTTACCCTTGCTGGGTCTTGAGTCAAATTTTGTTTTTAGTTGTATAATTCTGCTGTTTAGGTATGACCTGTTCCTGTTACCCCATTTTTAATTAGTGTTATAATTTGTCTATGTATAGGTGTTTTAATGTGACTTTTTTGTAATATGGTATGTGTAATCATTGCAGCATTAAAAATGCGACTAAAGCAAATCTCGTGAAACGTTGGCATAATAAACTAGTAGTAACAATGGTGCCTTTTCTCTTTGCCCTC
>NC_087209.1:44787400-44829900 GCF_015104395.2 Macrobrachium nipponense | reverse complement strand
ATATAATATTTATTATATTATTTATATATATATAGCCTATTGATATTCATATTATATATAGTGTTACTAACAGAATAATAATATTTTTATATTATATAGTTATATATATTTATATCATATATTATATTATATATATTATATATATATATATATATAATCTAATATTACGTTATTATATATTATTCATATTATAATATATAATATATATATTTATAATATGTAATATTTTTTAAATTTTATATTCACATATATATATATGTTATATATATATATAATATATATATTATATATATTAAATATATATATATATATAATATTATAGTCGGTAGGACTTGATTTTTCTCTGACGGTTTTCTTTGAAAACGATGGCTTTAGTGGAATCAGTATTTTTGTGGGAATCTGCATATCGCCGGAGTTGTTACCGATTCACATGTGTGAGTCTCTTCCATTTATCATATTTCGTCACGAAACAGCTGTTTCGCCACTCTGGTATTTTCAAGCGAATGCTAACTTAGTGTGCGCTGTTGACTGAGCTGGTGTTATGCCAAGCACGGGCTCTTGCTCATAGATCAGCCCATAAGGAGCATTCGATGATATGAAGGTGAAATATGGTTACGAATAAACAGAGTTACAATAATGGTATGAAGGTTTAAAATGAGTCAGGTTAAAGAAAAGTTTAACAGGTTGGATTGAAACTCCTTTAAACATTCAGGTGCTATTTAATAGGAGGGAAAATATTATAACAAGAAGTGTTGGGGAGTGGAAGACGTCCAGTGAGGAAAAATGAAAACTTTTATCGTACGAGAAAAAGTGGACGTAAAACCTCTACGGAGTTATCATACCGCATTAAATTTTTTATTCCAAAATGTTAGGAGCGTAAAAACCATCAATCTCTTAGGCACTGAGATCAGTGGAGGAATAGGGGAGATTCTGAGTACGAGGAAAAGTAAAGAATTTTAGTAGGAGATTTTTTTTCTCTTTCTTCGCCTCGACTGAAGAGAAGGCGTTGCAAGTGCGTATACCTCTCGAGGAGACCAATGTGCTGTCAGTACTACATGTGATGGCACCTGGATTGTGCTTGCTTCTCTAAGGTTAGAATGTAAGTCTTAATTGTGTGTGTGTGTTTAGTGGTAGCGATACTTTAAAGATTCGGTCGTTAGATTTAGGTGGCTGAACAGAGAACGGAAAACTGTAGTAAGAGAAACAGAACAATTTTCAATCCAAGTGAATAACAGTTGCTGAAGAGTTGTCCGCTGAGAGAGTCGTCGAGGGCGAAAATTCTAACGAAATTTGGTCCCAAGGTGAGAAAAGTGTTGGTTTATTCCGTTGCAAAGAGCGCTTCAGCAGTTGCTAATCACTTTGACTGTTGCTCTGTTTCTTTTATTAAAGTTTTTCCTTTCTCTGCCCGGCCGCCTCATGATATGTTACACCTTGAAGAGGTATATCTTGATGCGAGTCAGAAAATGAAACAGGAATAGCTTGAGTATACAATGGGGAACTGCAAGAATACGGTATATTAGTTCTTTCAGGTCGAGGAGACTTTGAGTGAGGTTGGGGATTAGGGGGTGTGGTGGGGAGGATTGTTTGATTGATTGATTTATAGATTTAGGCGCGCATGCCAAGCACTGGGGCAACTGAGGCCATTCAACTCTGAAACAGAAATTGACAGAGAAAAGGTATGAAAGGTGTAACAGGAGAAATACCTCTCAGTTGCACTATGAATCAAGTGTTAAGAAAGGGTGGACAGTAAGATGGAAGAAAGAAAATATGAACGGAGGTACAGTAAAAAGGAATGAAAGCAGTTGTAAATAGGGACCGAAGGGACTCTGCAAAGAACTTTAAGTAATGCCTACATTGCACCGCATAAGGTGCACTGACGGCACTACCCCTCTACGGGGATGGTGGGGAGGAAGTGTAGGCGTTGGCTGAAAGGTTGCCATCTGAGAGCGTGTTGTCCAATTGTTTTCGTCCGTATATCTAGATGAGAAGTCGGTGCTCGGGTGCAAGTAGGGGCTCCGGTATAAGTCTTGAAATGGGTTTGGGTTATCTTTTAGCTATCATTGAGGACATTCTAGCTCCGTAACGTTTGAAGCTGCATGATATGGTTCTGAACAACTGGGACACTGGGTAGTAGTAGGTTCCCGTACGTAAGTTTTTCCAGACACACTTTGGTTTCATTACTTGAACTAGACATTGCACAAATTGCAGGTCCTCTTCAACGCTCCTGTTGGAAGCAAGCACCTAAGGAGGTTCAGTTTAGGGAAACATCGCCAATGTATTGGAACTGGTCCTCTGAAGGAGAGAGAATTTTCCTTGGCGGTTTTAACAGTGTTCAAAGGGAGCTCTATCGGGATAGGACAAATAATGACCTTACTGAGTTGTTCGTTCAGTTCAGAAGTAGGAAGATCATGCTGACTTCCAGGAAGTCCACTGATGTTCGAACCTTCGGTGCTTGAATGAGTCCTCCCACAGGGGTCTTCTCAAGGGAAAAAGTTGCCGTGTCGGGGGTGGGGGAGGGGGCAGGAACGTTGAGTGGTAGGAGGGTGAGGATAAGAAGGGATAAGGACCTCGGAGGCGAGGAAGGATGGATTGTGAGGGGGAGGAGGGGAAGGAGTTGGAGGAGGAAGAGGAAAGAGATGAGAGGATCAGAAAGTGTTGGTGAGTTTGTAACATTAGACTAATTGTGAATTTTGTAACTTGTACACGCGTGACTTTTTTTTTATCATCATAGACACGAATATCGTTTACTATCGAATTCACAATACCTTAGGGGAATTATAATTGATTAGTGTTTACCGCCGGACAGAATTCGAATCAGTTCAGGGATGATGCGCTTACATGGTCCGCAACATCGATGTCGTACTCCAGTCAGGGCAATACCCAGGACCCACTTAGTCTAAGTGGGTCCTGGCAATACCGAAAGACAATCCTCTTAAGATTGTTGTTGATGTTGGTCCTCTCGAGTTTGAGTTTAAGGGGATGAAGTTTTCCCTAAACCATATGACTTAAGTCGCACGTTCCATCCTTTTTTTTTTTTTTTTTTTTTTCTTTTTTTTTTTTTATGTCGGGCGGGCTGTGTCTCTATCGTAGAGATTTTATTTAAGGCACAGTGCATAATTTCCTTGACCTTGTTCATTTCTTTCGGATTTGATATATTTCTTTATTTTATATCCATTTTCTAGTTTAGTATATATGCGTGAGAGGGGAGCAAATTGAATAATTAATTTAACGAACTGAGCTACGTACGCACCATGGTCGTTTTTGAATCATTATTACCAAAGTATTAATAAATCCAAAACCGGAACCAGCATAGTAACCTGATTTCTGTAAGTACTGAAAAATTCAGTCATTTGACCCCTGACTACGCAATTTCCACGTAGATTCTTAAGCAATTAGTCAATATCAGACAACAGTTACTTCGATATCGCATTCTTTTAGGATTAAAATTAATATATTGGTGAAATATTGAGGAATAGAAGATGTTATTAAGACTGACATGGGTTTAAAAATCATTCATCTGTTCATGCCAAAAGTCTGTATTTCAGTCAGTGGTACTATCCAGACAGTTTTATTGGCCTGAATAAATAAGCGGTGCTTTCAGTTTGATGCCAAAGACTACCCTTTGACAGCAGGGCTTTAAGAAAGAATCTAGGTCAGGTATAAGAGGCCGCAGATTGGATGGGTTACCTCTTGATAAAAGATACACATGAACAAAGAAAGTGCACAGCTGGGAATTTGATGGTAATCAGTGGCTGGGTGTAGCAGAGATGGCGCAATGGAGAAAATCTACCGACCCGTTTCCATAAAGAATTTTGTGGAGGTTGAAATTCAGACATAAAGGAAATTGAAATGATAAACTATAAAGAAAAATGATGAAAATGACGAAGCAACCTGGACATTTCGGGCAAAAAGTTGCCTCATCTTTTGCAAGGTTCTATGGCAGATTTAAGAAACCAAAATTGTGTAACCTCTTTTGCACAGTCATTTAGGTCCGGTGGGAAATTGCAGCGGAGGAAGGAAGCGAGAGGAGAGATGAAACTTCTGCCAGAGACAGCGACAAATGATAAAGATAGGCACCAAAAACAAAGAAACCTAAATACAATAACGAACGCAATAACAGCATGACATACGATATTGCATTCCGGGAAGAAACATCTCCAGCTGGTTATATTGTACTGCAACTCGCGTTGGACGCCTTTACTGACAAATGGCTCAAGTGTTTACAACGATAGTGCTCAGCATTATAGGGAATTAGGTTCAGTATTTGCAATTATGTCGTGGCTGATAGCCCCACACATCTTGGAGTCTCTCACTGCAATAACGGAGGGGAAAAATAATGGTATTAGTAAAGAACTCCGGTTGCCTTTTCTCTTCCAGGGCTCATAAGCCTCGTCCCTTTTGGAGCCTTTCATTATTAAAGTCGGTTTGTGGACAAAGCGTCACAGTTTCCCTTTTAAAAACATTTCGAAGCTCCACATAGCTTTCACTTTATACCTGAAATACATTTTGGAGAGAAATTGTTCTCCACTTTCAAACTCATGATATTATATATGACAAGTTGGAAACAACGTCAACGGCAAAAGTATTATTAATAATGAAGTTTGCGAGTTTGCATCCCCATGCAATGTGGACTCTGCTTGCCAGCATCTGAAGAGAACTTTTAAAAAGTTCATTCTCTTGCAAAGGGCCTGAATATGTGCGCATGGCCGGCTCACACAAGAATAATGAACTTACCACACCATCCTCGCTAACTTTGTCCTCAGGTTTTGCTTGCAGAGAGTGCGAAGGTTGCGGAAACTTCTGGGGAAATTATTCTTATGATGAAACTTGGACATCTCTTTCTCTCTCAGAGTGTTTTTTGGGAACTATATGAATTAGCGGGTTCCAGTGTTGGTTTAATTTTGTAATCGCACATTCTCTCTCTCTCTCAGTTATATATATACGAGCATACATACATACACATATATATATATAATAATAAATATATATATATATATATATATATATATATATATATATATATAATATATATATATCATATATATATATATATAGATATATATATATATAGATATATATATATCTATATATATATATATATATATATATATATATATATATATATATATATATTATATATATATATATATATATATATATATAAATATATATATACCACTAGAACTTGACATTTTTCCATGTTCATGGAGATTAAACTACACATTTTTCTTTCATTATCTGATTCACCTTGCCTTGGAATATCTTGCACCTAAAGGGAATGACGAGAGAAACCTTGGAATATCTTGCACCTAAAGGGAATGATGAGAGATACCTTGGAATATTTTGCATCTAAGGGGAATGATGAGAGATACCTTGGAATATTTTGCATCTAAGGGGAATGATGAGAGATACCTTGGAATATTTTGGACCTAAGGGGAATGATGAGAGATACCTTGGAATATTTTGCATCTAAGGGAAAAATAATGAGAGATACCTTGGAATATTTTGCATCTAAGGGAAAAATAATGAGAGATACCTTGGAATATTTTGCATCTAAGGGAAATAATGAGAGATACCTTGGAATATTTTGCATCTAAGTGAAATAATGAGAGATACCTTGGAATATATTGTACCTAAGGGGAATGATGAGAGATACCTTGGAATATTTTGCGCCTAAGGGGAATGATGAGAGATACCTTAGAATATTTTGACCCTATGGTGAATGATGAGAGATACCTTTAGAAATATATTTGTGGCAACCTAAGGTGAATGATGAGTGATACCTTGGAATATTTTGCGCCTAAGGGGAATGATGAGAGATACTTTGGAATATTTTGCATCTAGGGGGAATGATGAGAGATACCTTAGAATATATTGCACCTAAGGTGAATGATGAGAGATACCTTGGAATATTTTACACTTAAGGGGAAGGATGAGAGATACCTTGGAATATTTTACACTTAAGGGGAAGGATGAGAGATACCTTGGAATATCTTGTGCCTAAGGGAAATGATCAGAGATAAATTCTTCGTCACTAGTTATATTCAACGACAATACAGTGACTGACTACCAAGCTGTCGCCAGAGGTATATAAATTATGTCGATTTTTCTTTACACCTACTTGTTGAATTAAGGTTTTCGCTTAATCGGAGAGTAAGCCTACAAACTACTCTGTTGTTGTTGTTCTTCTTCTTCTTCGTACGGGGATAGGAAAGATATATGGAAGAGCATAAAAAGGTCTGAAAAAGGTGCTTTGCATTGAGTTAAAGATACAGGAATTTTAGGATACGATATTTATGATTTATGTATCAGAATGAAAATATAAAAAATGAAATAATGTTCATGTTAATAGTATTGAAAAATTATCCTAATAAAACATAGCATATTTATTTTAATTTTCGTCGGTGAAACAAGGCTCTATTTTAATGTAAATTTCAGCACTTTTTAATTCATTTGGTGTACTAAATTTATTTTTTGCTTCCACTTATAACTGAGAATATATGAACGTGTTTAATTTGTGTCCTTTTTATTTGATCCTTGTTGTTAGCATAAGTAGTACTACGCATGAGCATTAATTACGAAGACCACTTTACTTTATGTTAGGAATATAATGTTTACAACTTTTGTGTAAGTGGACATCTTGCATGCGCCAGGAGTAAGATGGAGGTCGCATGACGCCTTATTACATTTGACTTAGAATCGATATCAACTCACCTTCATAATGATTGTTGGTTGGAATGTTAGTATTATATATTATATATATATTATATTTATAATATTATTATATATATATATATTATATTATATACATATATATATATAATAATTACACATATGTATATATTATTATGATTTCTCGTTCTCGGTGTCTGAAAAAATGAGGTAGCTACTTACTGAAACTCCTGAAAGGCCGTGTTAGAGAACAGAATCATAACTACAAACTCTACGGCTGAAGGCCTGTGTCAATGGCGGGAAAAATTATATAAAAACTCTAGAGATTTAGTTTAACTGAAGTATATTTACACCAAATTACGTAAGTAAGCACTTTACACCTTAAGGGTGGCAGGGCCTCGCAATGGTCCAGAGATGAAATGAAATGCAGTTGGTTGAAGGTCAACTGGGACACGTGGCCTGAAAATGATCCAGGCAGGGAAATGGGATTTGAGCACAGCGAATTAATTAATGTTTCCTGGCGTCACCTCCAAGGGTTCCAGATTTCTAACCGCGAAGCAGGTGATATTTGTGATGCAAATAGATTAAATAGATTGCATCACAAGGTCGATTCTATGACGATAGACACGTGGGGAAGCGTTAAATACGATTCTCTCTTATTATTTCACGTCAAGGACCACTCACAGGGATATAGAATTATTGGGTGCTTCACAGAAGAGAATATTGCGCTGCTTTATTAATCAAAGGGGTTGCTTAGCATGAACAACAAACGTTACTTTCCGATGTAGCAGACGCTAGTCTAAATGGGAATATCACACAGACAAACTTGCATGGATACACTCTGGGAAGGCCTAAGTATTATACCGTACCTTTCGTCTTTTTGAAGCCTCTTTCTTGTTCCTTTTGCCAGAAGGCATCGCTGGCCTGGCACTTCAGCACAACAATGCAGTTTGTTAAATACAAAATATAACAACTGTTAAAAAAAAGACAAATGAGAAAGATCCGGTCATTGAAGCTGTCACAATCTCACAATTGGTTTATTGTGGAGGAAACCCTCAGTTGTCTTTCCTTAAATATATATATTATATATATTATATATATATTATATTATTATTATTATATATATATTTTATATATTAATTATATAATATATATATACTATATGTATATAATTAACTTATAAATTTTATATATTGTAATGATAGCTATAAAAAATAATAGTAGATAGGGTAGCGTAAAAACAGAGAGAGAATAATCAAAGTACAGTGAAAATAACGAGAAAGAGAGAGAGAGAGAGAGAGAGAGAGAGAGAGAGAGAGAGAGAGAGAATTGAGCTTTGGTGTGTGAGTCAGAATTTGATCAACAAAACCTTAGTCACAGGAAGTTGAACCATAACACGTTCGCAATAAAGATCTTAAAGACCGTCACAAAATCTTTAACCTGTGACCTCGCACCAGACTTACCCAGCTTCTATAAAGAATGCAGTTCCGCCTCCCGGAGGATGTATTAACATGTTAAATTATTGACTCCGCCTGGAAAAGGAGGAATTATCATGTTAACTCCACCTAAATGGGGATGGGGAAAAGATAAGGAAACACCACTTTACGAATCAAGAATTCAGTTGGGCGGAGAACCAAAATCTGCACCGCCTAAGGAGTGGTGTCGAATTCGAACCGAGGGTGGTTGCATTCCAGACCGACAGAAGAAGCCAGAGAGGACTGGCAGCCGTCGCCGAGTACAGAAGCACAGAAATATTGCCAGAGTCCAACAATAGATTTATAAGTTTTGTAGTTTTAACTTGTAACTCTCATTCTTTGCACAGTCAAGAAAGAAACTCTGCCGTTCGTCTCATTCAAACTTCACCTGAGAGACTAGACTACAAAGATGACTCATCCAGAACTAACATTAAGAAGAAGCATAAGTTAAAAACCAGACTGTAGAACGCATTATCAAGCAGAAGAAGCAGGTTGCGATCATATAACTCGAACACTCTACCTTACAAAAACGCACCACAAAATAATTGGTGCACCACTTATCAAAAAATAATGTATTATTATTATTAATAATATATGTATGTACACACACACACACACACACACACACACACACACATATATATATATATATATATATATATATATATATATATATATATATATATATAAATCTGTAGCCGAACTACGAATTTAAGGTAGCGAATCGGCCTGAGGGGGACAACTGGATTTGGTGTTGACAATGTGATATGGATATATAATTAGTCTGCTTCGTGCAAGAGATTCTTTGCTATCTGCATATTATTTAATAGAGATTCTTATAATATTTGGATAATAAATGTGAATGTGTCCCTTACATGTAAATATTCTTGATGGGGAAACTTATAACTTCTTTTCCACCTTTGATTTGGCTGTTTGGACCGAGACAAACTATTCTGAAAGGCACCTTTTCTTGTAAGTCTGTTTGGCCCGAGGGGAATGTTACATGAGTTCAATATTGTCAATGGGGCCCCAAACAAGACTTCACCCCACACCTCACACTTTATCCCCCCTCTCACTCCATCAAACTTGGCTTCTTCCCCTTTCTCCTTCTTCTCTCACACTGCCTTCCTCTCTTCTGGTGAGTCTCTATTTCAAAAGTGATCTTCCTAGCACCTCTTCTGGGTTCTTAATCTGACTCTGGGTGTGGCATCTTCTGAAAGAACCCTTTTATGTTTGAGTGGCTATTGCCCATTCTTCAAAACGCCTTCCTGTCATCCTTCCTGTAATAATTGGTAAGCTTCTCATTGGGAAACGCCTCCTTGTCCACGCCCAGGCTCTTGGGGCGTGTCTTCGGGCATTCTTGTTGGATATTCGTCAAGGCCTACTATAAGATGTCCTTAAAAGTCTGGCGCTGCTGATTTGATTGGTTAAAACCAAAAGGCCTACCTTATTAGGGAGATGCCTCAACTTCTTCCCTTAAACAGAGGTGCATTGAGCCCCCTGTCCTGACACTGACCATAAGGCTGCCTGAAATGGCCCATCGAAATTAATTCTCTGCCTTCGGGTGTGTCAGAAGATGTCAGAGGAGAGCCATAGCGACGATTAATTTTCTGTTGTGGCAGTGACATAAGTTTCGGGAGAGGTAAACCATGTTCCAAGGTTTCAGATTTCCTGAGGCACCTGGCTGTCAAGCTTGCGTGAGAAATGTTCTTTTTTCACACTTCGGGTACGTCGTTATCTGTAAGATCATTATTTCGTTCTCTTTTCCTATTCCCTCTTTTATTATTTGTGCCTTTCTAAGAACTAATATGCTAACGCATTCTTATAATAATTCCCTTGATCCTTTAACATATACATATATATATATATATATATATATATATATATATATATATATATATATATATTATATATATTATATTATATATATATATATATATACTATATATATATATATATATATGTATATTAAAAATATAATATTAGAAACACAGCTGAATGTTTCCTCCACATTGAACCGGTAATGAGATTCTGGCAGCTTCAATGACCGATCTTCTCATTTACTATTAATTATATATTATATATAATATATAATTATATATATATGCATATATACATTTGTACATGTATATATATATATATGTTATTATTATATATATGTATATATTATATTATTACATGTTTATATATATATATATATATATAATATATATATATACATACATATATACATACATACATAAACTGTGACGTTGACCCTATATAAGATTTGATGAGTGAGAAAATAAGATTCCTGAGTTTATTGTGTCGTCTATGACTTGTTGTTATTGTGATATGATGTGATGTGTGTGTTTGTAAATGTGTTGTCGTGTCACCTAGCCATACATATACATGTATATATACAAATGATAAACACTATATGTATGTACATTATGAAAAAATACATATACAATTTAAAGTAGCATATATCTATAGCATACTTACAGAAGCATATTATAGAAAACATACAAGAAGAAATTACAGTAGTATTGTCTTAATTTTGTTTTTTATTTATTATTATTTTTTTTTATCTGAAGTTCTGACAGCTAACCTGATTCCGTCTGGCAGCGGCACGTTGACAGTTTGTACACTCCCACTGCGCATGTTGTGGGGTTGCAAAGTGCATGGCGTATGTCGTACTGGATGCCGCGTGTTTACATTGCTAGATACGCCATCCTTAATCAAATGCCGACGCCGTTGCGGCAGTCGAAACTCTATTACGGCACTCTGGCGTCTGCCGGGATGACATGGCGACTTTTGACAGTTGTCGTGACTCGACTGTGTAGGTGGTTAGGTGCTAGGCAGCCTTGCACATTCGCCATCATTTAGCATACGTCGGCAAACTCTCCGACGCGGTTACGGATCATGCAGATTGAGGGCGCCTTGCACGCAAATGCATCGTAGTAGCGTCGTAATAAGCAAATTTTCAGCTAGTATGACGGTCGCTGTTTTGAATCGCTAATGTGTGACTCAGGCATAAGTCTGACAGCGCATGGAATAAAAGGTGGATCGTCAAGTTTTTAACTATCATAAGTAAATTCAGGCTTACATTATCTCTCTCTCTCTCTCTCTTATATATATATATATATATATATATATATATATATATATATAATATACTATATATATATATATATTCCCTTTACGAAAGGGGTTAAACAGCGAGTCACACTAGAAAAAACCTGAGAATATTTGGCACTACAAGTCTCTCTCTCTCTCTCTCTCTCTCTCTCTCTCTCTCTCTCTCTCTCTCTCTCCATTTTAATCAGATAAGTGCCAGGATATATAGTATATATATATATATTAATATATTATATATATAATAATAGCTATATATATTCTATATATATAAATATATATATATATACATATATATATATTATATATTTTATATATATATATATATATATTTTATAATTATATATTATATATATTTATGCATGTATATATCATGTTTATTTAAAGCAATGAATTCATGACAGAATTATTAATCATGGGAAAGAAAAGTATTTTCAATGATTGAACACATACTTCACACAACAAAACAATTCAAAAGGGATGAGGGAAAATTTAATTTTTCTGCGTTCTTCAAAGTTCTTCCAGGCAGAGCCGGGTTGGTCAGCTATTGGGAAATCTAATTCGATTACTATGGTATTCTTCCATTTTCCGTTTTTCTCATTTATCTGTCCATCATTGAGCTTGTTGGCAGGACACTTTATTAACTGTAATTATTGATAGAGTTTAATTTTGTTTCGATTTGAAGATGTTCTGTAGCTGATTCTTCAGTCGTAAAATTTTCATTAAGTTGAATTGCAATTTACTCTTTCTGTATGAAACTGAACATGTATAGTTTCGTCTTCAGTATTACTTGCCGCGTATTTAGGGGCTGTTATTTGCTTTTGGAATATCCCCTCTCAATCATGAGCTGTTCCCTCTCCCTTCTTGTTTATCAGTCATTTTCCTACACGGTTATTCGCTTATTATATTTCATCCTATGTCGATTATTCTGTATGTATATATGTGATATTGCCCTCGCTTCCACAGTTTCATCTGGCCTTCTCTACATTTATGAATTGCAATAATTTCATAAATATATTTAGTCTTTCTCAGCTATTGAATATTTCTTTGCTTGTTTTAAGTTCAGCTCTCATCTGGTTTCGATATTCCTTACTAATTAACTTTTTTCATTTTTCAAATCCTATTGATATACTAATTTTCTTTTTGCTTCTGCATGCCATTCTACTTTTATTTTTCTTTATTCCTACATTTGTTTAACATCTCTTTGAAAGGTTCATCTGTTTCAAATTTCAAAGTTATTCTTTATCACCGGAATTTAATTCATCAAATTCTGATTACATCCCCTGAAATCTCTCTCTCTCTCTCCAGCATGTATCCAGACGTTTTCCAGTAAAGCGTTCTCGGCGCTGGGAAAATCAACCAGCAATGTAATCAGCACAATGGTGCCAATAGCTAGTCATAAAATCAGTTAATGAATAAGAGTAAGACCAAAGGGATGCATTAAGACACTTATTTATGTATTCCTATTGTTGGGGTGTGTTCATTCAATAGTGTATTGTATCGTCTGCAGTTCTCAAGAGCTTCTTCTCTCTCTCTCTCTCTCTCTCTCTCTCTCGTTCTCTCTCTCTCCTCTCTCTCTCTTTATGCTATAAAAAATTACTCTGAGACACCGTCAATATTCTGGCTTGGCCACTCGATAACTTTGATCAACAAACATTTTAGCTATAGAATTGAATTATTTATTACCATTTCATGAGATGAAACCTATTCAATTGAAACAGGCCCGCAGAGCCATTGACTTCAAATTCAAGCTTCCAAAGAATGTTGTTGGTTCAGCCTCCCACTGCAGAACCCACACTGCAGTAGTAACTGATCGTGATAGAGAGCCAGTGATTTTTCACTGATCTAAGGAAGGCGCGAACTCGACATCCGAGTGGCATCCCGCAAACCATACTTACTGATGAAAGTTTCTTTTGAGCAATCGAGTTTTCTGTACAACGTATAATGCTGTATAACACCATCAACTTGATTTGATCGGCAGCTCTCCAGTTGCTCACTAGATGCGGTAGATTCAGGGTGCGTCCCTTGGCTCCGAAAAGCGCTGCCAGATGCACGATCCATGGCAAACTTTAACCTTAAATAAATAAAAACTATTGAGGCTAGAGGGTTGCAGTTCGGCTTTTTTTCCTTTAAATCTGAGGGCAAACGGACGGACGGACAGACAAAGCCGGCACAATAGTTTTCTTTTACAGAAAACTAACTAGAAAGACAAGCAATGAAAGCGCAGAAGTCCTAGAGAAATGGCGTCGCTTTGCAATCTTATGAATTGCTTATGGGAAAGGATGTTCATTTGGAAGATGCAGAAGATGACAAAATGTTTAGCTTGAATACAGAGAACGCAATTGTCAGGGCTGTTTTGCAAGTTTGAAATTTAGTTCTAGCTGTAGCTATTACCTAATCGCGACAGGGCGTGTGGTTCAAATACCTTTCATAAATCGGATATGCTGAAAAGATTAGAGTAAGATTTAGTCAGTAAATTTATTGACATTTTAAGGAAAATGGGATTAACAGGAAAGTGGAAGCGCATTGTAGGTACTGGAATCCTTGTTTGCTGCCGACTTGTAGTGAAGGCTAATTACCGGGAAGAGAAATGAAATCTGAGAAATACAACAAACTTCATTGTTTAATTAAGGGTCCCGGCCTATTACTGAGTGGTTACGTTTGTCCGAAGAAGTGAAAATTGAGGGAAAAGAAATTTTGCGCGGACGTCGAGATGTGTTTGTCATTAGCGTAAGACATGGCAACAGTCGTTCATTCAAGTGATCGGATTATTGTGAAAATTAGTTTTGCAGTAAAAAGATATTATGTCCCTTGTCTATTTAACGCTTAACTGTGTTCATGTGTATATTACCATAACACCCACAACAAGGAGATTGTTCGCCCAAAACTGCTAATTGAGTCACCTCATTCTTTTGCACCATGTTGGCAATCGCAGACTTACATTCTTTTCCGTTTATTGCCCCCTACATTCGTTTTGCGGCTGTTTTATCTCCTACAGTCATTCTCCTTATCCAGCCGTATATTTCTCTACGTTACGAGGCTAGCAGGAGCCAACACAACCATTTTATCTACAAGATTTATGGTGTAACTTCATTTGGGTCCCCTCTGCTATGAACTCGCGATGCAGCAGAAAAATCTTGAGAGAGAATGGGAAGACCTGGATGTATAGTGTTGCGAAACATCTGCATTTTGTTCGAAATTTCGATTCTTTACATATGCATTATCATCGTCATATTAATGATTTTAGCGTAGTTATTACATACTAATTAATATAGTATGATGAAATCGAAAAGAACGCTCTCTCTCTCAGTCGTACATAGTTCCATGCGAGAAGCACTTACCACATTTGACTGGCCTCCGACTCTTTGTTCAAATAATGCACTTTTGTGTGAATATTAATGATTTTAGTGTAGTTATCCCATACTAGTTACTGAATGTATTATGATGAAATCGAATTGTCCACAGCAACAAGAACTCCTTTCTGCAATTAGGGAAAGGCATATGATCACTTGTCGAATTAACATTGATAACGAGGATAAAAGGCTTATGCTGAGGGCGACAGAAATCTTCTTTTCATAAAACACTATTGAATTAACTTATGACATGAATTTAATATGACAGGTCAGGTCTGTAACAGTTGCAATGTGAAATGGAATCGTTTAGCAGAAGAAAAAGCAGTGACTGGGACAACCTCAGATTCCTTTTTCTATACCTTAATCCTGAAATGATGGCTCCTTGTGGTCGTGCCAGTTGGTGGGGAGGGAGGGAGGGGGATTGGCACTGAATCAAGATACTGTAGTAGATTCACATCAGCCGTGCATCTGATGTTTAGGCCTATCCCTTACGACGCTCCTGATTGGCTGTTGATAAGCCAATCACACGGCTAGAAACTCTGTCTCGCTTGAGAATTCACATAGGTGAGATGTACGTATGTTTCGACATCTCTTTCAAAAATTATAACTTTCATCACACCTGCAGAAAATGAGTGTTTCCGAATTTCATAACTAAACATCTACAAGCCAATGATTTAAGGATTATAATGATATAAAAATTATGAAGAAAATCGTAATATATAATAAAAAGGAATGATGAGAGGGATATAGAAGGATTGATTGTAGGATAGAGAAATCAATGGGATAAATGAATTTCCTCCATAAGGTATCAATATCTAAGTAACGCTTTTCTTTCATATAGAGATTTCCACTATAGGATATGAAAGGGTGATGGGGATAATGATAGTGACGGTAATGAAGTCTTAATATTCTTTTTCCCCCATAAGACTTCTTTTATCGAGGGGTCGTGACAATGATGATGACGTCATCAAGTGATCACGTGAGCAACACCTGACTACACGAAGACGAGAGAGAGAGATTAATATTTTTGATTTTTTGCTTGTTATTTCCATATTGATAGCCCTACCTATAATTTTATGGTAGCATTGTCTTCCATTACATTTAAGCTATGAAACTGTACGAAACACAAGGTAATAGATGATTAATGCACTGGGATTTCATGTAAGAAATGAAAGAATATATTTTATATTAAGAATTTCATAATATTTCACTATAAATATTTTAGCATTAAGTTTACTGAAGTACATAATTCTTTTATCATTATAATCCTTAAATCATTGGCTTGAAGACTTTTAGTGATGAAATTCGGAAACACTCCTTTTCTGCAGGTAAAACTGAGTTGTAATGAAATTTATAATTTTTGAAAGAGGCTGATCAGAACATACATCCTTGCCTCTGTGAATTCTCGAGCGAGACTGAGAGTTTCCAACTCTGTAATTGGCTTATCAGCAGCCAATCAGGAGCGTCATACGGGACAGGCCTAGACATCAGAAGCACGGCTGATGTAAATCTACTATAGGACTGAGTATTCAGCCGCATGGATATAGGCGGGCCCTGAAGGAGCTGGGGTCAGGAGATGTGACTCCGCTGGTGTCGTATCTGTCTCTCTCGAATCTTGGCGATGCAGGGGTATTTATTACCTCTGAGGAGTACCTGCTTATGATTTTCGCTTTCTCTCTGGATACTGTCGGTTAAAGTTGGTTACATGCTGCAGACTTTCTCTTTTTCGTCAAGGTTTGACCAGTCATAAAGTGTGGCCACCTTTAATCAGCACTGGGGGCCACTCAGCTGGCTAAGTGCCTGCTATGAATTCAGCAGTAATCTGGAATAAGAAGCTTATCGCCATCACAAGCTCAAGAAGGGATAAAAAGCAATCCAGAGAGATCAGAAGGAGAGTGAGGGGGCAATTTTCCCACGACCTAATGTCAAACATGTCAGCCATTGAATCTAATAAACCAAAGGTCATAGAATTTATTTATTATGAAATTTATAGTATTCTTGGAAGGCTAGTTGCCTTTAGAGTGTTAACTCATAGTAGCTCCCCCAACAAGTAGACATAACAACCCTTGGGTACTCAAATGAGCTTAAAATTGGGATTTCTGCGTCTTTGATAAATGCAAGCTTTATTGAACTGGTGGGGATATTTATGTTAGTGCATAATCAGTCTGTTGCTCGAAGTTATTTACATTAGGAATTAAGGTTTAAAATGAATCAGCACTTGCAATGAATCACAGTGAAAATGTATCACATAACTTTATAAATTATAGCATAGCATGATTTAATATTATTGGCATAAGATAATTCATAGAGTTAATATCAGAATTAGGACCTATTTTTAGTTGGTCATGCTCTTAGATATAAGATTAACTTGGTTGTATAAATTCATGCAATTATTGCCTTGATGAGGTGATATGAAGGTAGTACTCGTGGTCTTGGGTTAGGTGATACCACTGTATATTAGATATGATGATGGCACTGTGCCTGGTGTGGCACTAGTGTTGTAAGGGTCTAGTGGCTCTGTTAAATACAACTTAAATTTACCATGCTAGTAATTGCATGAACGGACAGTTAGAGACTTATAGTGCCAGGAGATCTGGCAGTTGGCCCTCTGTATTGGCTGAGTGTGAAGTAAAGTAAAATGGCGAGCCGTTATAAGATGTAAAATAAGTTTATAAGTTATTTAAGTTGCAAAAGAAAATGTTATAATAAGAGAATGATTTACAAAATTATAAGAGGTATTAATAAGGGAAGAAACCTGGCATCCTACTCTGGTTAGAGGTGCCAAAGTTCTTTATAAGATAAAGTAAGGCACTGTGCCATATGGGCATGAGTGCCCGGTGAAATCGATTCCTCTCTCAGGCTACCTGAAGGTTCTACACCTCTGACTTTTCTTCTTTGACCCTCTTTTAGGTCAGTAGTTTGAGGTAAGAGGAATTGGTGGAATCGAGTCTGAGGAAGGCTTTGTAGTGTCACCTGTTCCCGCTGCTGTGGCAGTGGAAGCAAGGGCATTGCCTACAATCTCCACCATTTGCCATTGCAGTTCCTAGAGTTCTGAAGCAAGCTGATATAGCAGAATTTTCATGGACTTGTCTTCTGAGGACTGGGGAAGAGAGGAAGAAATCTTTATGGGCGTAAGAGGCTCTTAGATTGCAATGACCAACTCGGGCACAGGTTGTGAGGCTGTGCCATGGAGTGAGCATCCACTAAGGTCAGGGGAATCCAGAGGAGACTAGTAAACTTTGGGTTGGCTCTTTTACTGAAACTGGTAGCAGGGCCAAGTCGGGAGAAGAGAAGTGATCCTGACTGGGAACTCTTGAAGGGAGATCTGTGGCATGCTCTGGCACTGGCACTAAGGCAGGACCAGGCACAGGAATTAAACTTGGAATTGGCTCAATGCTCAATGTGGCACAGGCAGTGAATTTGAGGCAAGTTTTGGATCTCCTGAAGAGGGATCTATGGTATGTTCTGTCACTGGCACTAGGGTAGGGCCTGGAACAGGAATGAGATTTGTTAGGGGCTCAGTGTTCAAGACGGATGGAATCTGATACTGCTCAGGGCACTCAAGTGGCACTGGCAGTGGTTCTAAGGCAATTCTGTGAGAACTGTTTGTGCCTGATAGAGTCTTTGAAGGGTTAGGACCCTTGGATTGCCTTGAGTTAGTTGGGGACCGGGAATCCTGTCCCAGGAGGAGGTCATAGCCTCCAGAAAGGCAATTTGCTACTGAAAGAGTGTAGATCTTGGTTCTGTGAGGCCTAGTGACCCCCAACAGAACTGTTGGGAGCGTCAGTTTCACATTATTGATACCCTTGATGGTGACAAGTTTATGTCTGTCAATGGTATCCCCATAGAGGACCTTGTCCTCCCATATCAGGGAGATTTGCACACCAGTGTCTTCAAATGCCTTGACTGGGCGTGCAGGGTAGCTACCTCGAGGAGGTGCCACAGATATGGGACCCTTGACTGGAGGGCCTAAGGAAGAATGATTAGGAACCACCAGGGCAATGACAGGTGTAGCTTCTTTGCTAGGGAAATGCTTCCAGAGAACGGAGTGCCCATAGATTTTACAGGCAGTGCAATAAATTTGCTAACGTTGTTGATAGGAGCTGAGGAAGTCTGAGGTGGTTGCTTGGATCGATCAGAGGGAGGCATTGCAGCAGTTTTTCCTTTATTTCTGCACTGATATTCCATGTGCCCCTTCCTTTTGCAATAAGTGCATAAAGGAGGTGTAGAAGAGGGCCCATTCTTTGGTTGTACTGACACTGTGGTGTGATTAGAAGTTATCCTTTGATTCAAGGAACTGGCGGGAGGATAGTAGGTGCCCAAATCATCCACCAAGCAACGTCACTTGGCAAAAGTTTGGGGCGTTTCTCACTTAGGTGGGTGGCTAGGCAGTTTGGAGCATAATAAAAGAAATCCTTCAACTCTATGCACTCTAGCAGTTCCTCAAATGTTGTGATGTTCAAGGGCTCAAAGTCAACGCTTAACAGCTCGAGTTTTATGCTGTGCCCAATCTGCCCAAGTCTGACCTGCTTCACTTGGTTGCCACACCAACATTGTATCCAATGTTCAGGAGTGATCTCATAGGCCTTGATAACTGCCTTCCCAACCTCTTCAAGGTTACCATGAGCACCAGCATCTAAGGAGTGATAGGTGACCAGGCCCTTTCCACCCATATGTCTCTCTAGGAGTAGGGTGATCTCTGCTTCGGCAGGAGAGAAGTTCCCAAAGACACATTCCATTGTGTCTAACCAAGCTTCTGGCTCATCTTCATTCCACTGCGGGATCACCGAGGTGATAATTTAGAAATGTGAGTGAGGTGTAGAAGGTGGTGGAGTAGCTGGTTGTGATTAGGCTAAGGCCTCTGCATTACCTTCCCGAGCTTGCTCCAGCTGGATTTCCTTGAGAAATGGGAATGAGGTTTGGGAGGTGGTGAGTAGCTGGTTGTGATTAGGCTGAGGCCTCCCGAGCTTGCTCCAGGTAGGTCTCCTTGAGAAGGTGAATGAGGTTTGGACGGTGGTGGAGTAGCTGGTTGTGATTAGGCTGAGGCCTCTGCATTAGCTTGCCAAGCTTGCTCTAGCTGGATCTCCTTGTCCTTTATAGTTTTCTCATGAGGCCTCTCTACTTTCTTCTGCTTTCTTTCATCTTTCTGCTTTCTCTCTGCTGTCTTTTTCTGGATAGTAAGGCATCTAATTGCTCCCATACTCATTGGACAAGCTCTCTTCTTGGGAAACCTACCTCCTTCCCAATGTCCATGAAGGCCTTGAAATTTCTGCCATGGTGCTGGTGGGTTATGGCGGGTTGAACTGGTCTTGGGACGGAGCTAGCGAGGTGTGGGGTGGGGGCGTGAATTGTTAGCCATGCCAGCAAATGCACAGAATGGAAATGTCACTCTGCTTTGGCAGAGTGAAATGGTGTGGGCTGATGGGTGGTACTACTAGTAAATGAAAGAGTACCTGTGGTAGACTACTTCAGTAATGGGAGTGTCCCTTTTTGTAAGGTGGCACTGGCACTAAGAATGAAGTTGTTCCAGAGGGCTAGTATGTGGGTCTACAAGGTAGAAATAGATGGCACTGAGGTGTGGATGCTTTGGGCAGTAATTCGTGTGAATGTCTACAAAAACTGTGAGAGTACCCCTCGTACCCCTGTGGAGAGGATGGCAATGGGAGCATTCCTTGGAGTGAGTGCGTGGTACTCAGGGCCCAAGAGGAGTTTCCTGAAAGACAAGTAATGTGAAGGTTACGCTGGTGGCACTCTGTGCCAAGGGACACAGTGCTAGTTGTAATCTTATACACAGTAGTGGTGATCGTTGTTTTGGCAGTTGGGTGCCCAAGTCGCAATGAGGCAGACTTGGTGTGGCAATCAATGTGTAGTGAGATCACTATGAAGTTAGAGGCAATATGAAAATCTTTTTAGGTGAGCAATAAGTTACATACACACGACAATCACTCTGTTGTCAAGTACAGAGGCGAGGTTACGAAGAACGGTGGAGAACAATGGATAACATGCACACAGTGGTTCTAGTGTAGAGGTTATGGGTTCCGAGAAACGAAGTTAAGGTTTTTCAAGAGAGCAGTTCTATGTTGTTCCGAAGAATATAAATAAAGCACCACAACAATGATGCGTTGGTGTGAGTGAGCTCAATGATTGGACTTATGGCACTTAAGAGTGTGGACTTGTTCTGGGGAATCAAGTCAAAGATTAATGATGGGAGCTCTCGGTACCCACTTATGTCTGAGTGGCTCAGCCATGTATGGTAACACGGAAGTTATGGATTTGTTCATCTCTTTACTCTTTCGCAAAGTGGTAAATATAGTAGGGTAAACCTCCATGGGATTTTATAAATGAGACACTTAGAACAAACATTCAGAATGTGGGAAGCTTATGCAAAATAATTGAAATTTATTGCTCTAAGTAAATAGGTATGAAGCAATAACTTCTATGTATACACAATATGTATACACAATATGTGTCAAAGATGAACAATACGTTTCTTAAAATAATCATGCAATGGGATGTTCATCGTAGTAATCAGTTATGTGAATGATTTTCTGTTATGTAAAGTTGACCTGATGAAAATATAACAAGTAATTGTAATTACACAAGTTTCATTCAGAAATCATGGGACAACGGCATACAATTTTGAAAAGTTATCTTGCCATTCAGTTGACGGTACAACCGAAAAGACGCGATCAGCTGATTTGAGCGTGATGGCAAACGCACACTCACACTTTTGCACACAAACTTATAAAGACCGAAGGAAACACGACTCCAACGTAATGACTCAACATATGCAAAAGTGAGTTGAAATCGTAACTGCAAATGTTCAAATGAATGGATTAGGAATTTTGGAACAAAGCGAATGTATATAAATTGCAAATGAGTTAGGGAGCGTGAAGGGAAAACTTAGAGGCAGCAGCGCTGATTGCTTGCCACGTACTCGAACAGGATTGTCAGATACTGCGTCCCTAACTTGATGGACTGCAAATTGTCCAAGATACGTGTATCGAAAATAATAAATCACATTTTCCCTGATTGTAACACTTCTAATATTTTACTTCCTGGCTAAGTCCTAACAAACTAAGACATGCAATTTGCAAACATGCTGTAGCAGCAAATTCTTCTTTTTATGCATGCAACACTATGGTTAAGATTTAAAGAAATTCCAACCACAAATTACAATTACAGTAATATTAATTTTTACAAAATACATAAGCTGTGTAACCTCTGTCTGGCTGTGTATGAGCAGGTAAGAGATTTTATGCTAAAAGAGTTTGTTTCTTATCTTGCAAATTCAGCTAGCAAAGCTAGTTTGCTGATTGTTTCATTGCAGGAGGCAATGCAAGCTGCGAGATTATGACCAAGTCGCCATTTTCATGATTATTATAGGTGGGGACGATGAACTTACCGCAAAGATATGGCTGATCTGACTCTTTATTTACAACCATGAAACGAAACGAACAGGAATAAAGCTGAAGGCCTTACTTCCTCAGAGGGATTTTGGAGATAAACTCTTAGGATAACTAAATAATATGTATTTACAACACAAAAATCAGAAGATAAGGGGGGAATAAGGCAGACCACTGGGGTCCTGCTGCAGCACAAAAATGAATACTAGAACTTAAATGGGTGTCAGGAATTTTGCTCCAATGCCACAGTTCAGAAGGTTGCAGTGGGATGTCCTCTGTCTAACAAACAAGCATAAAGTCGTGGCAGAAGGGACCACAGAAACAAATCCTCCTTTCTGCAGTTAGAGAAAGGCATACGATCACATGACGAATTAACAATAACAAGGATAAAAGGCTAGTGCTGATGGTGACAAATCCTCTTTTCGTAAAACACTATTGAATAAATTTAAAACATGAGTTTAACATGACAGGTCAGGTCTATGTAAGAATTGCACTGTGAAATGGAATCGTTTATGAGAAGAAAAAGCTAAGTGACTGGCGCAACCTCAGATTCACTCAGATATACTATACGTTAATTCTGAAGAGATGGCTCCTTGTAGTTATACCAGTGATTTGGGAAAGAGGGAGGGGGATTAGATCTGAATCAAGAGGACTAGGTATGTAGCCACATGGATATAGGCAACAGTTACTGTGAAGGAGCAGGGGTCAGGAGATGTGACTCCGCTGGTATCGTACTCGGTCTCTCTCGAATCTTGGTGATGCAAAGATATTTCTTACCTCCAAGGATTACTGGCTTTTGATTCTCACTTTCTCTCTGGGCGAGGGCTTTCTGGTGAAAAGTGGTTAGAAGCAGATGTTGTCTGGTTAAAGTCGGTTAGATACTGCCGACTTTCTCCTTTTCGGCAAGGTTTGGACAGTCATAAGGTGTGGCCGCCTTTAATCAGCAGGCTAAGTGCTTCTCTGAATTCGGCAGTAATCTGGAAGGATAAGCTTATTGCAGTCATAAGCTCAAGAGAGATTAAAAAGCAATTCAGGAAGGCCAGAAGGAGAGTTGAGGAGCAAATTTCCCACAACCTAGTGTCAAATGACTTACTTAAACGAAGGTTATAATATTTATTTATTTTGAATATCCATATTATTCTTGAAAGACGACTTGCCTTGAGAGTGTTAACTCTTGTAGCAATATATATATATATATATATATATATATATATATATATATATATATATATATATATATTATATATATATGTGTGTGTATATATATAGTATATATGTATATGATATAGTATATATATATATATATATATATATATATATATATATATATATATATATATATATATATATATATATATATATATATATATATATATATATATATATATATATATATATATATATATATATATAGTACTATATATGTATATATATGTATATATGTATATATATATATATATATATATATATATATATATATATATATATATATATATATATATATATATATATATATATATATATATATATATATATATATATATATATACTGTATATATATATATATATTATATATATATATATATATATATATATATATATATATATATATATATATATATCTGCGTGCGTGCATTTATGTGGGCAAGACCGTTAAAGACCATAATCTTAGTTTCTGTCCATTCTTCGTCATTCCTTTACATAATAATTCTTCGTCAATCCTTTACATAATACTGTCTAACGAAAAGAGCACTTCATCCTTTGTCAGTTGTTGAGCTAAATAAATATCCAGATTTATTTTTCGTACCCATAAAGAACTACTTACTCTACCTTTCATTCCTTTCTTTATTCTCCCTCCATGTAAAGCAAATCCTTTTTCACAACGAAACCCACCTCATGTTCGCTTGTAAACTCTAAAGAAAACCACATCCGAGGATTCTCGTACGAGAGAAACTTTATAGAGTTTTCTCTTTTTAAACTCTTGTTATGGTTATTGTGTGATGAAACATTTGGTCTGAAAGGTCCTGGTCAGAGTATACGTAGGTAGTAGGCTCCGGTTCCTCTAGCTTCTCATTTTATCTTCCTTCCTCATGTCTTTGATGAATTAGCAGCCTTAGCTTGTTCGTTAGCAAAACTTAAATGTTACATCATTACTTTTGTGATTTCAGAAAGTACGTACGGTAGCCTATAGGTATTGAAAATAATAGTAACACTGAAGTGTTCGCGATACGTACATCGAAAGAGGAAAATCAGTCGGGGAATCAGGAAGTGCAGGAGTTGTTGGTGGCAGGGTACGTCGGGGGGTGGAGACCAATGGTGAGTGGGACGGTGATGGGTGAACCTAACTCCCATTTCTAGCCGAGGAAAAAACAAACAACAAAGAAGGGAGGAAGTCAACCACAGTTGAAAGGATAGAGGATAGACCTTTCTGCCGACTAAAGGTTATAAGTCAAAACAGATCGATGAAGTAAGAGAATTCTGAAAAGCTCGGCCGTAGAGGGAAAGGAAGTGGTAGTGAACTGTGTAGTAGTCTTAAGAGGATTACCGATTTCCCCAGAGAAGAAGTGGCCTGAAAGATCTTAGGGAACCTCCTGAGACTAGCTTCATCTAGTATGTAATCTTTGCGAATGTTAGTGGAAATCTAAATCTAGGAATGTGGGTAGAAAGCAATAACACAGTAAACAATTTCTTATTGTCAAGTATGGGCGTATAAATTTAATTAATGAGACTACGCTGGCTTCTGTGTGTGTTTTTTTTTATCTAAACAATATTTCATATGTATTTAGTGAATTATTTTCTCATTGCTTTGTTTATTTCCGAACAGATCATCAGTATTGTTTTATTGACGTTACTGTTTGATTTTCTAGCTAGTTTGCCGTGAGAAGCAATAGTCTTTACGCGATGGTTGAGTCTTGTATTGTATTTTGCGGAGCCTAAAATGTTCTCTCGCTTGCAGTTTATATATGTAGTAACATTGTACTGCTTTTGTATCTGTTATATGACATATCCTTCGCCGATGTAATGCCAATCTGTTGCATATGAACCTTGGTTGTAAGCAGACCTCGAATTTTTCATGGTGTCATTTCAAAGACCTCCTTTGTTAAGGAAGGCTGCAGTATTATATTGTAATCAAGTTGTTGTTGTATATAGTCAAGTAAGATCTGGCAATGAACTGTTTAAAAAGGTATGAATATACATACATACACACACACACACACACACACACACACATATATATATATATATATATATAATATATATATATATATATATATATATATTATATATATATATATATATATATATATATATACACGTATATATGTGTGTGTGTGTGCGTGTGTGTTAGGATCTTTGCAGAGTGTTCGTGTGTATGTTCTCTTACCTGCTTCTTTCTTCTAGATGATTCGATCTGCGATCTTGTTCTGTGATTGTCTTTATGCTTCTTCTTATTTGATAGTTCTGGATTAATAATAATAGTCTCAGGAGTGTTTAAGTGAGACGGACGGCAGAGTTTCTTTCTTTACTATTGCAAAGAATACAAGTTACATTTATACAGGTTTACAGCATAAGAATCTGGTTAGGACCACTGACAAAGTCTTGCTTCTTCACTGGTCCTCTCTTCTCTCGTTCTGGCGTTCAGCAGTCAGCTACTCCAGGACTGAATTTGGCCCAACCTCCTAATAGTCCAGCCGTTTTCGGTAAAAATATGGAGGAATCGTTCAAATTTGGTTAAAAGCACCAAATTTTGCACATAGTTAGCTTGAGGTGTACTTTTTCAAATGTGATAGAGACCCATTTGATATCTTTCCAATGTGGCCACTTTTTTCAAGATGGCCTCCAAAATTCAGGAAAATACTGGTATTCGAAGGTTTTCATTGAATATTCACAATTTTGGAGTCTAAACCTATATTTGCAAGGATGTTTTAAACAGTGAGAATAAAAAATAAGCATAGCAGAACAATATTTAACCAGCAAAGGCCCATTTAAATTCTGAAATAAGGCAAACATATTGAAAAATTGCTCAAAATGTTGTTGTTATCTTAGTGTCGCAAATGGTTCTAAAGCTCCATATATAATCTGCTCAATCAGTGTAAACTGATACTACATTAGTCTTTTATAATGAAATCATCAACCACAATAGCATCGGCGTATCTGCAAGATCTTTCGACTCGACGTCCTTTACTCAGCAGAGTAAAGGACTTCGAGTCGAAATATCATGCAGAAACTCCGTTGTTTATTTTTCCTTCGTGGCTTATACCTTTATATATGTATATGTATATGTATATATATATATATATATATATATATATATATATATATATACATACATATGTACATATATATATATATATATATATATATATATATATATATATATATATATATATATATATATACAACTAATCTACACATGATGGTGTGTTTTGCGTTTCGCAGAAATAAATTTCTGACTCACATCCAGATCGAACCCCAGCTTTGCTGGATGGGATTTCAGTAAGTTGACTCAGTCAACTGACAGGCAGTAAAATTCAAGTGGAGTTAAACTACGGTGCATTGTAGTGTTTCAAAAGTTCATTGTATGCAGGTTGAGTTACAAAAAATTTGTTCAGCTGTTCAAACAGACTTGTTTCTGTGCTGATATATCCCAGATCTGTTTTTGAAGACGACCACTCGGTCCCTCAGAAGCTGGAAATTTTTACATGCAGCTCAAGTCATAGTTGGCTTGTCATTCATTGCCTGTCATACTGTCAACATGAAAAATGGAAAGATCTCTTGGAACGTAAGATGCGAGATTGTTATCACTCCCACTTCTCTCGTCCAAAGTCGGTTGGCAAACTTCCAGTTCACCCCCGCACTCGTAACTAACAAAATTTTCTCAGCAAACTCAAAGATTCGATTGATTTATATCCACGAAGAACGAGTCTGAAGGTTGTATTATGGTGCCCTGGCAATCTGACGTTAAGAAATTAGATTCAATGACTAATAGACTGCCGGGGTTCGGTGAAACCTTCAGAATCGAAGATAACGGTGAATTGCTTCGAGAACCTCCCAGTGTCATTATTAATTTGATATCCCTCAGTGGAAAAATTTTAAATTCACTTTCAATGGTAATTTTTATGAACAAATATTTATTATGGCTATGGGGCACCCTCTGTCGTCACTGTCTAATATTTACGCGAAGTTTTTTTTGAGTACGACGTATTCCCAGAAACTTATTCTCTAAGGTGTTTTGCGTTAGATGTATAAACGATTGTTTTTTGTTGTAAAAGAGAATGTAAATATTCCTGATTTCTTACATACAATTAATAATCTTGTACCATCCATAAAACTCACAATAGAATATGAAGAAAATAATGTATACCATTTTTGGATGTCTTTGTTATTAGAAATAACTCCAGTTTTTGCTTTAAAGTTTATAAGAAACCCAATAATTTGTCATATATTTATCTTTACTCTAACCATGCTAAACAAATTAAGGCGTCAACATTTTCAAGCATGTATCTTAGAGCTCCTGAATGTTGGGATGATGAGTTTAAAATTACTGAAAAGATAGGAGATTCATAATTTTACCCTCAATATTTTTTGGAACTTTGTAAAAATAAAGCAAAAAAAAAAAAAAAGATATATTACCATTCAACCAGTGTTAACAAAGAACTTGATTTCATTCCTGCTGTACCTATTTAAAAAAATATTGATATTAACTTAGTATTAAAATATAATAATATTTTGAGTAATAAACTAATTAAGAATAGCCCGTCCAATTCAAACAATATTGTATACCGTATTCCTTGTAAAGAATGTATTGAGACTTATATTGGTGAAACGTCAAAAGGACTAAAGGTGAGATGCACTCAGCTCAAATATACCATTTCAAGAGGCCTAACAAATGATGGCATTGTAGATCATTGGCTTAAGACAGGGATAATTCTTCGGTAATCTACAAGGTCAAGGCTCACCACTAAACGAATCTGTTGGAGTCCATTTTTAATGAAGCCACGTCAACAAGGAATTTAAATTTCCACCCTTGATTGTCCTTGATCCTCTCTCCTTGTCTCTGTTGCTTAAAGAGCACATCGCCCAGATTAACAAACTATAATGCTCGCCCCCCTTCTGTGTTTTGTATATAAAGTTCTGCCAGTCTCGTTTTTGCTCATTTTCCTACGTGGATTTTGAGATATTCTCAAACACGTGTTCCTTCGTTGTACATTGGATACATACATACATACAAACACACAGGTACATATACTAATGGATATATATGCAGATATATATGTATATATGATATTTTGTATATAGTATTTATATATTTGATATTCGGGAAAAGACTGAAAGTGTGAAGATATCAGAATATATCAACGTTAAATGTTCGACCAATTCAGAATTCACCAAGGAAATTCTAGCTGCTTCTTAAGTTTTCTTAAAAGCTCTTCATCCTCATCGAAGAAAATTAAATTACAAATCCAGTTAACGCGCCTGTTTCTGGGGGCTTCACCCTTCGCGTTGAAGTGCTTCAAGAGGGTGGGAAGAGGAGGAACTACGTAAATCCTCAAGTTTTATTTAGTTCACAAAAGACTGATTTCTCGATGTCCTTCGTATCTAATCTTTATGACTTCCGTTTCTCTCTCTCTCTCTTCTCTACATATTATCTAATATATATATATATATATATATATTAATATATATATATTATATAGTTATATATATATATATATATAATTAATAATATATATATATATATATATATATTTCAGGATTTTAACTAGAACCAAGTAAAATAATACCCTTTTCTAAAGGAATTTCATATTCTCGAGTTGCCCCTCTGAACTGAAGGCCTCCGTTCTCTATACCATCTCCTCTATTCCTGTTGGCTGCCTGAGATAATAATCTCTACAAGTATCCTGTAAGGGGGTGGAGCCTCTCGATGCCAGAGATTTTAAAAGGAGGAGGCAACTGCAGCTCACCTCTCAGAAGTTCCAGAGAGGTCTCAGAAGTCTCAGATACCTCTCACCTGCAGAACACCACTTCCCCCTTTTGCTCCCCTGCTTCCTCTGGGCATCTCACACGTGTTCTTTCACCATCCATAGTGCACAGATCGATCAGAAAATGAAAACACAACCAGACCACGGATTTCCAGGTACTGTAGAGAGTAATTTCAGGTGCGGCCAGAAATTGTTTTCCAAGGCGACTTCCCCCTTCTTGGCTTAGCTTCTCACTCCCCAATTTTGGTTCAGTGTTGTTATCAATTCCCCTTGTGATGCTTGTAGTGATATTTAAACATTCTCAAGTCAATCAAGCAACATAGTATTCCTTTCTGTGTAAGCTCCCAGTCATTCTATGGCCCCTGTGAGTGAGCTTTGATATGAAATACTAAGAGAAAGTAATGTGTAACATTTCCCACGTGTCCATCACCTTAACACTGATCCATAGTTGTGAGAGGAAATTTGGGAACCCTTGGGTACGACGCTCTTATAAATAACCTACTCTGTGCAAATCATATCTCTGCGTCTGGGTCATTTCCAAGCACGTGTTCCAGTGGACCTGTAATCATCCACCTTCATTATTTCGGGACATACTCGAGTCCCCTACACCCTTAAGGTTGGAATTGCTGCTCACATATTTTATTTGTAAATATAGTTCATTTAAACTAAGTTCCAGAGTTTTACGTTAATTCCTCCCTTCAGTAATATTGGCCTTCAGCCATAGATTTCTTTTTTTTAAATAATCTCGTCCCACCATACAAGGGCATTTTAGGAGTGCCAGAAAGTCACATCCATACATTTTCACTGAGGGAACGAGACATTTATTACAATATAATATATATATATATATATATATATATATATATATATATATATATATATAAAACACATATATATATATATATAACAAAAGTAGTTGGGTTCAGTTTATGATTGATCCAAAATGCTGTAGACTCTCTTAGTTGAATCACAATGTGTCCCTCTATTGAGAGGAGGTGTATCTAGTAGGTAGTCACAACTGGTGAGACGCATCCAGGTTGAAAAGTGCACTGGTAACCAGTTTCATTTTATGCTTGTGATGGAGAATGGCTTGAGGCTGTTTCCCAAAAGTGTTACAGTTCTTAAGGACCTCCTAGCAGTGAATTACGTACCTGAAAGCTGACTGACTTTACTGGATCAAAGTCAGTGTAGAGAGGAAACATGTGGCTAGCAGCCTTATAGAAGAAATGCTGAGAACTGCAATGTAAACAAACTTTGGAGCTTCTCTTACTGATATATATATATATATATATATATATATATATATATATATATATATATATATATATATATATATATTATATATATATACATATATATATATATATATATATATATATATATATACATATATATATATATATATATATATATATATATATATATATATATATATATATATATATATATATAGTTTTAAACTGCTCGGTCCCTCAGTGAAAATGTATTTATGTGACTTTCTAGCGCTCCTAAAATGATCTGCATGGAGGGACGAGGGTCAGAACAAACATAATCTACAGCTGAAGGCGATATTACTGGAAGGTGGAATTTACATAAAACTCTGGACTTTAGTTTCAATTGACTATATTTACATTTAAACTACGTGTAGGTCCAGAAATTAGTGGAAGGTGGTTGATTGCAGGTCCACTGGAAACACATGGCTGGGAAATGACCCAGACCAAGAGATATGAATTGCACAAAGCGGGTTATTTACATGAGAGTGCCGTATCCAAGGGTTCCCAAATTTTTTTCTCACAACCAGGCCTGATATTTGTCGGCAAAGAGATTGCATTCTAGCATCAATACTAGGGCGATGGACATGTGGGAAAACGTTACACATTACTTGCTCTTAGCATACTCAAGAGGGGCATAGAATGACTGGGAGCTTATACAGAAAGGAATACTACGTTGCTTGATTAACTAGCATCACTAAGGGGAATAAATCACAACATTGAACCACAATTGGGGAGTGAGAAGCTGAGCCAAGAAGGAGGGGAAGTCGCCTTGGAAGAATGAAACGAAATACAGACAGGAGGCAAAAACGATTCACTGACTGCACTAGAAATTACTGTCACAGTACCTGGAAATTCATGGTCTTGTTGTCTTATCTGCTGCTCGATCTGTGCACTATGGATGGTAAAAGAACAAGTGTTGGATCCCCAGAGGAAGCAAGAAAGCAAAAAGGGGGGAAGTGGTGTTTTGCCAGTGAGAGGCATCTAATTTCTGAGAGAGAGCTGCTGTGGCCTTGTCCTTTTAAAATCTTGTCCCAGAGAGTCTCCACCCACATTCAGGACACCTGTGGAGATTAATTCCAAGGCAGCCAATAGGAATAGAGATGGTTTAGAGAGAATGGAGGCTTTCAGTTCAGATGGGCAACTTGAGAATATGAACTGTCTTTAGAAAAGGGTATTACTTTTACTAGGTTCTGGCTTAATATCCTGAACAACATATATATATATATATATATATATATATATATATATATATATATATATATTATATATATATATATTTAATATAGCCAAAATTGGCAGGAGACCACTAGGCAGAATAACACTAACTACATGAAAGCAAGCAGGAACGCACAGGAATTTGACATTTTGACAGCTTTATTCCGACGTTTCGCCATACCTTATTGCATCATCAGAGGATTCTACAATAGACCCAAATAAAACGATTTTTAAAACTTGTAAAAAATTACAAAAATTAAAAAAATATAGTTATCTATAAGTCACCTTAACGGAAATCAGGCTTAAAATTATAAGTTACATTAAAACACAATAAGTTACATTAAAAAACTTACAATTGAACAATAATTTACAATTAAGCAAGGATTATTGACACGGTTTTATTTAGAAAAAAAAATTAAATAAATAAAAGAAACGAGGAAAAAAAGTATAGCTTAGTTTAACCAGACCACTGAGTGACTTACAGCTCTCCTAGGGCTGGCCTGAAAGATTAGATCTTTTAACGTGGCTAGGAACCACTTGGTTACCTAGCAAAGTGACCTGCAGCTTATTGTGGGATCCGAACCACATTATATTGAGAAATTAATTCCTAATCACCAGAAATACATTCCTCTGATTCCACGTTGGCAGAACAGGGAATCGAACTCACGACTACTGACACGGTAGGTGAGCACGTTAACCACTCGTCCAACGAGGAACAGAGGAGCTAACCTGCCAGAGGAAAGGTTAGAAGTTGAACAGCTGAGGACTGGGGATTTAAAAAAGAAACAAGTTGTTTTATTTTCAACGTCTCTAAAATAAATGAATAACTATATATATATATAATATATATGTGTGTGTGTATAGGGTGTTAATCAGTACGAGTGTGTAAGCAAGTATGTATATGTATACAGGCTATTATGTATTTTGCTATATGCACATTCATGAACGTATATATGGACTAGCTTCTTTTAGAATAAACCCTTCAATTTCAATTAGACTAATCACCTGTAATGAAGGAAGTGCCCGATTCTTTTTGTTGTAATTCTGTCGTTAACTAAATTGAATGGAGATCAGTTTTACGGGGTATGAAGAGCTTCCTTAATTAATGGATTAAATGGAGGGGCAGCATTGCGAGCGAGGGAGAAATTAGTGACGTACTTCTAACTGTATTGTTTTTAAATGAGCTGGACTCTTCCAGAATTGTCATTCGTAGAAAACCTTCTGTCGACAATGAAGTATACATAACAAGTAACTTGGTCTCAGAAAGCGCATACCTTCGCCAGCCTCGAACTAGTTTGTTAGTATATGAATCACTATATTGTTCATGGGTTGAAAAGGTAAAAAATGTCAATAAATATACAGTAGTAATTTGCAAAATACCAAGATATCGATAAAAAAAACATCGTTAAAAATTGAAAATAGACAAATATCCACATTGGCAGCCAAAGCCAGATCCTTCTCCAGATCCAATTCACTTTTCTTTGCCCTGTAGTTTACCAGTCAACACTGTTTCCATAAAATCCATCAGAATGTTTTCTAGAGATCTGGTGAATAGACAGACAGACAGAAAATCAAAATCAAAAAAGAAAAATTAAACACAAAGAGAAAACAGAAATCCGTCAGACCTCTCTGGTGGTGGTAGTTTATTGAAATGTACAAGTTCATAATGCATTTTTCAATTAATTTGCTACAATTTTCTTTTAAAATATCATCAAAAATTTTCATTCTGATATATATATATATATATATATATATATATATATATATATATATATATATATATATATATATATAATATATACACGTGTATGTGTGTAAACCTTGAAATATATATATATATATATATATATATATATATATATATATATATATATATATATATATATATATATATATATATATATATATATATATATATGTTGTAACTAATAAGGAAAATGGCGTTTTAGGTCTAACGGGCGACTAAAATGACGATTAGGTCTAACTGTAGAATTTAATGTTAATTTAAGTTAAATGATTCTATTTTTGTTATAAAAAATATTTAACTTAAATACTTACAATTAAATAAAAAAAAACAAATACAAATAATTGTTGTGTGTCGCAATATTAAATAATAATGATAATCAATTTATTTTAGGCAGTCTTTTTAATATGTCAACCACACCCAAAATAATTCTTGACTACCTTATTATATTTTATTTAAAAATGAAATGACAAAAAACTAAATAACATGGAATACTATTGTATTTTAAGCAACTCCTGATGAATAATAATGATGAATAAATTCTATATTTACTTTATACAATTTTTCATCATCCTATTATAACACACTAATAATTATTATTACAAAACATTGAATGAAAAAAATTGAATCATGATATTGAAAAGGTAAATTTATTTAATTTAAAAATTTTTAAAATAATTATGTTGTATGATTTTCATGATGTGGAATAGCATGTTTAGGAATTGGTTGTTTTTTCTTTTGCCGAGAGATAGACTACAAATAACTTTCCCAGAATCAAATACAGCAGAAAACAATTATAAATAAAACATAAAAAATAAATAATTTTTTAAAGGTTTTTTTAAATTGGTAAAAAAGGAAAAAAAAATCACAAAACATAATTTTGTATTTTGTATATAATGATATTATGGAGATAAAAACATATTTTGGTATCCAAAATAGAGATTTACCGGACGAATAGATAAAGATGAAATTCTTTTTTTGTTTTTCATAAAATTCTGTAAATTCTACATCATCCCAGATTCGTTTCATTTCACTTTTCTACAATGATATTTGTTTGAACAATGATATTGATAATAAGTTATCTTTTAAAACTCAAAACGAGGTACATAAGAATGAGTGCATGCAGTGTTCCATTTAAAGGCCATGGCGCTCATGGCCGGCACTATATGCATTCCTTTGTAACAGAGGAATTTTTTTATTGGTGCCATGAGAGGGCCATTATACTTTATGCGCATCCCCCAGACATGTGATCTGCTTTTGCAAGAACGAGCACTTGGCTAGCATTAAGCAATCTCAAGCCTTAAGCCAGGAAGTGTTCAATCTCAAGCCTTGAGGGGATAATAAGAGCCTGTGTTACTCAGTGCTGGTGGGTGCTATTCCCTCCCGTTTTTCGCTCCTAGAATAACACATTCATCCGTGGTATTTTTGGAAAAGTATTTTTTAGAGATAGTATAATTACTTCTGTAAATTTATTAAATTCCTTATTCTAACCACATATATATACACTAATAAAAATAATATAATAAAAAACTATTTGAAATACAACAACAGATTTAATGTGTTTAATATCGACTTAATAGTTAAAATGCAATTTATCTTACAAAAAAAAATATATCACTTCTTTAAAAAAAATAAAATATTTATTATTTATTTATTTATTTACATATATTTCATTATTTTTAACCTCACATAATCTTTCATACTACTTCATTTAGGATCAATTTCCTTTCTAAAATATGTTTTATCTTTCATAATAACTACCATTATATACAAAATTCCTGAATTTTATATGCCTTAAAAATGGAAATGAAAACCTAATAACGGTATATTTGCAAAACCAGAAGGCAAAAAGCTAGCTAGGAGAAGGGAAAAAGAATAGTAACAAATGCATTCTGCTGCCTTTTTAGTAAAAGGTTACGACCACTGCCAATAGAAAAAAAAAACGCATCTACCAATGGGTGGCGAACAAAGCTGAACAACTACCATTACCACTCGTATATGTATAGAACCATCTGTATAGTTTATTTTCGTATGATGATTATTATTATTACTATCGAAGTAGTCAGGCTTGACTTTACAGGCTGCTAATGAAGATACAGAACACCACGATCCCCCCACTGGTCATCACTCAACTGCTCGTGATCTTATTGATGCTATTTGCATTTTTGTAATCGTAGTTGGATTATTTTGAAAATTGTATTAGTGTATGTTTTTTATTTTTGTATGAATAAAAAGATGGAACTTTATTGGTCTTTTTATTTATTTAACCTATCGTTCTTAGTTCAATTTTTTTTTAAAGAAGGAAAACATTACAAAGAAATAATGAAATGTATCCATTCCTTCTTGGGACTAATGAATTCAACATCTGAAATCGATCGTAACTCATAATTTTTTTATAAGAAAATATAACTTGTGATATGTGATGGGAAAGTTAATTTCTTTATTTCTTAAAAATGCGAGAACTATTGGTAACAAATAGATAACGGAATTCATTAAATGTCCATTTTTGCAAAACTTCGTTTCTTTTCTGACGTAAATATCCTTTTACCATGATAAATCGACAATGCTCAGTATTGTGTTTGTGGTGATGGATTGTTCTCGAGTGAGGCGGTTTGAGTGAAAACACTCTCTTAAAATACATCTATTTGACAAATTTCGGAATCTTTAAAAACCTTTCCGAAACAGCGTAGAGTGTACACGGTAGTAAAGATAAAAAATATATATACAAGTGTCGTCGTCGTCGTCGTCTTATAATACAAATGAATTTTGACATTTTTAAAAGAGTAAAAAATAAAATGAAATTTTCAAACTTTTTTTAAGTCATTTAATTTGGCACAAATGATGGTAAACTGCTCGAAGTCGTTTCTTGTCTTTAAAAAGCTGATGAAAACGGCTTAACCGTAGCTGGAGGTCTTTATTCTCTTCTCGGAGTATAGATATTTCACTCATAACTTGCTTTAATGATAATAATAGTTGAGGTTGATTATGAACTGTCGTTGTTGCCTGTATGGGTGCCGCCTGCACAGTTACTAGCGGTGATTGAGCTTGAAGGCGTGGCGGCTTATTCTTCTTCTTTATATTTTCTTCTGTAGTAGTTGTAGTTGTATTGCCTCGTTTAAAACATTGAGGAGAGAGTGGTGGTGGTGGTGGAGGTGGAGGATAACGAGCTACCAATCCTGGGGGAAGTGTCGTATTAGTGCGGAAAGATGAAACGTAGTGTGATGTTCTGCCGAGATCCAAACACGAAGGCCCATTCAAAATATGTTTTTGCGCAGGATTAATACGGACATATGTGACTACCAAACCGCCTCTGCCAGAAGGAGGAGCCACCATATCAACTTATGAGCTCTCAATGAGGCTCTAAAATGAATGTAATGAGATCTAATTAATATATAGGCGGCGGAGGAGGAGGAGGAGGGGACGGGGACTCGACGATGGGTCTCAAAGAGGTCATTATTAAACTTTTAAAATGACTTTTAGAAAGGAGAAAATTATTTTTTTTTTTCAAAACCTTTTAATAAACAGTCTATATTGAATGAAAAAAAAAAACTCGACGACGACGACGACGACGACGACGACGACGATAAGAGGTCTCAAAGATTAGGATGAAGAAAATTATTTACTTTTCAAACCTTTTAATAAATAGTCTATTGAATAAGACAGTCTCAAAGATGCCATTATTATTAAACTTTTAACAAAATGACGACTTTTAGGAGGATGAAGAAAATTATTTACTTTTCAAAACCTTTTAATAAATAGTCTATTGAATAAGACAGTCTCAAAGATGCCATTATTATTATTATTAAACTTTTAACAAAATGACGACTATTAGGAGGATGAAGAAAATTATTTACTTTTCAAAACCTTTTTAATAAATAGTCTATTGAATAAGACAGTCTCAAAGATGCCATTATTATTATTATTATTAAACTTTTAACAAAATGACGACTTTAGGAGGATGAAGAAAATTATTTACTTTTCAAAACCTTTTAATAAATAGTCTATTGAATAAGACAGTCTCAAAGATGCCATTATTATTATTATTAAACTTTTAACAAAATGACGACTATTAGGAGGATAAAGATATGTACTCTTTTGACTAAAGTTCCAGTTATTATGAAAGCTTTAAAATGACTTTTGCATGAAGAATGCTATTAACAACCCGAGAGTTATTAAACTTTTTAAATGACTTTTGATTGAAAAAATTATTTTTTCTTAATATGACGATTTTTTGAATGAAGGAACGATTTTTACTACAGTGAGGCGATTTGAGGGAAAATATTCTAAGAGTATTTTCCCTCAAATCGCCTCACTGTGTAGTAGAGTAGTTCTCGCGTGAGGCGATTTGAGGGAAAATACTACGATTTTTACTACAACACTCTACTACCTACTACTGAAAAGATAAAAAAAAAGGCACATATCTGACCCTGTATTGCCCCTGCCTAATTCAAAATGGAAAACCGCTTGCATAATGAGTATAAAAGACGAAAGTTTTAAACAGCCCGCCGCCAATTAGCGCATAAAAAAAAAAGACGAAAAAAAAGTGGTAGGAAAATATGTTCGTTTCGGAACACGACCCTCAGAACAAACCCGCACATACACACACTGGCACTCCATTAAGTGGGATGGGTCTCTTTCCCTCTCTCCCGTTACTAAGTGCCACCTGCTAAGCGTTGCAACTCCGTTAACAGGACGTAGCATTCGGGCTAGTTAGGCCACAGGGATAACTTGGTTACAATACATGCCATAGACTGCCTGGATCAACCTATGTGGAAACTTTTTATTTTATTTTATTTCATAACCATAATGATTCTGATAAACAACGATGATGATTCTTGACAACGATGATGATTCTTGCATTTTAATGATTTTTTTTTCTATTTATCAATTCATTAATTAATGTTTTTTTTAATAAGTGAGACTACTTCTTTCAGTTTTTTCTTTTACTAAATTCTTTGGAAGCTTGAAACTTCTTTCAGTTTTTTCTTTTACTAAATTCTTTGGAAGCTTGAAACTCAAGTCAATAGGGTTCAACTTCTGGAGTATTAATAATAAAATAATAATAATAATAATAATAATAGTGAATAGTGGGTGATTTATCATCATGAAACTGATATTCATAATGATTATGATAAATCGTAACGATGACGTTTGGACAAGATTGATGATACTGATGATGATATAATGCTAAAGAAAGTTAGGTAGAAATGACATGACGAAGATGATAAAATAATTCTAACGATAATGATGTTGATGATAATGATGGAGATTACAAAAGAAAAAAGAAATGACGAGGGTGATACAAATGATAATGACAGCAAGCATACGACCATTAACATACACGAATGCCGGTCATTCGTACTATATATATTCACAAGGGAAATTCCTCTTAAAATAATTATTAAAAAACGAGAGAAATATGCCGCTGCATTCCATAATCCATTAGTGTGTCGTGGGACTGCTGTCAAATGGGATAAGAACTCATTTATAACGAAGCGTCCGCTAGCGGCAAAAAACTTGGCGCACATAAACAAAGAGCTTGCTTCCTCATATACTATTCAGGATCATTAGCACACCAAGAATAAGATAATTCAGGCGCCACTCGCCACTACACGTTTGTATGTATCGATCAATTCGCCCCCTTTCTCTCTATTTGCCTTTCTTTCAATCTACTTGCCTTTCTCTCGATCTACTTGTCTCTCTCTCTATTCGCCTTTTCTCTCATAAACCGCTTTATTTCTACCATTGGTATTCATTTCCGTTAAAAATACTCAATATGATCGTTTCATTCTCATAAAAGATTGTCATGATAATTGCTATGATCGTCATTTGTTATTCTATTGTTTGCGAATTTTTTTGTGCGACCTTTTTAGTTTTTTATTCTTCAGATTTATATTCTGTTCCAATTGAATTCAACACAATTCACTGTTACACGTTTGTTTATTTGTATATCTATTTATTTATTTATTTTGCGGCTTATTTGATTTTTATTTAGCTCCCCTTACAATTGACATCTGATGCATCAAATTCTCGAAATTGCTTCGTTACTCACAGTTCTCTCTCTCTCAAAATAAAATTATATTTTCTTGTGAGAACTGAATCCATCTGTTGCGTGTGCCACGTCGTTTAAAAGAACCACTCACACACACGTGTATGAGACCATATATATATATTGGCATTAATATATATTTCTACCTCACACCGGGAACGAACCTGGGTCTCCAGAATGACAGGCCAAGGCGGTACCAACTGACCTAACAAAGATCTCGGAAGGTCGGTCGGTATCGCCTTGGCCTGCCTGTCAATCGGGAGGCCGAAGTTAGTTCCCGAAGTGAGTCGATTTTTTTTTTTTTTTTTTACTTATTTTAATCATTTTTTGGCCTGTTTATTTTACGTTTTGTGCTTTTAAAGGTGTCCTTTTAGTTGTTCTTTTTAATTTTGTAATCATTGTGCAACTTTTATTTTTAAATTCTAAATACTTAGCTTTATTGTAATTTATCTTATGTTATCTAGTTTGTACAGCCCCCGAAAATGTCATGAAATCATTACGAAACGTATATATATAGAGAGAGAGAGAGCCTTGTTTCCTTTCCGTATGCCTTCCATTAGTTCCCTTTTCATTTTGTCTGAGCACCGTCGCAAGAGTAATTGGAAAGCCACCAATTCACAAGAGTACATTTACAAATTATGCAACACAGAGCAATAGCAATTTTGGAATCTGCATTCGTCGCTTTTAGCAATGCTTTAATTTTAAATCACACGAGCAAGAACAGGTGGTGTTGGAGGCGGGGTTTTATGATGTAAGTAAACCATGCAGGACACAGTCAATATTGCCACAATGCCTCAATTTAGGAGGCGCAGTTGAAGGAGGAATGCAGACCCAGACACCGACTGCAGCTCTTGTTTGGTATAAAGAAGCAGGAACGCAAACAGAGGAGTTTGTAGCTAAGCAAAACATCGAAACTCAAGACCTACAAACAAGGAAATAAAACTACAGGCGCCGGTAACTTCTTGTAGGATAATATCAAATCAGAAGTTCCTGCTGACCTACGAGGGGTTTGAGGCATTTTTAAATAGTGCTATCTTCAATTACGGCAGTGACAGTAATGAAATCGAAAAATTTATAGTCGTAGAAAAACGGAAAAAAAGCGCAACTCTATGGAGTTCAAGTACCATATTTGACTTTACGAAAAAAAAAAAGCAGAGAGTGTCGATCGTTTAGCAATAGGGAACGACGAAGGAAAAACGGAATATTATCAGTTTTAGGAACAGGATAACAAAAATAAGTGACATCTTAAACGGTGACCAGGCGAGCTGGAATCGTTCCCAATAGAAATAGGTAATGTGGGCCAGTCTACGGAAAGCTCTGCCATGCCAGCTGGTCCGATGGAAATAACAAAAACACAATCATTGCCAGGCGAGCTGGAATCGTCGTTCCTGGGAATCTTTCCATTAGATTTTACCCAATTTCCAGTGGAAATAAGCCCACAATCAGTTCCAGGGAAGGTAGCGAACACTCCAGGACCGATAGAAATAGACAATATGGGCCAGTCTACGGAAAGCTCTGCCATGCCAGCTGGTCCGATGGAAATAACAAAAACACAATCATTGCCAGGCGGGCTGGAATCGTCGTTCATGGGAATCTTTCCATTAGATTTTACCCAATTTCCAGTGGAAATAAGCCCACAATCAGTTCCAGGGAAGGTAGCGAACACTCCAGGACCGATAGAAATAGACAATATGGGCCAGTCTACGGAAAGCTCTGCCATGCCAGCTGGTCCGGTGGAAATAGCAAAAACACAATCATTGCTAGGCGAGCTGGAATCGTCGTTCATGGGAATCTTTCCATTAGATTTTACCCAATTTCCAGTGGAAATAAGCCCACAATCAGTTCCAGGGAAGGTAGCGAACACTCCAGGACCGATAGAAATAGACAATATGGGCCAGTCTACGGAAAGCTCTGCCATGCCAGCTGGTCCGGTGGAAATAGCAAAAACACCACCATTGCTAGGCGAGCTGGAATCGTCGTTCATGGGAATCTTTCCATTAGATTTTACCCAATTTCCAGTGGAAATAAGCCCACAATCAGTTCCAGGGAAGGTAGCGAACACTCCAGGACCGATAGAAATAGACAATATGGGCCAGTCTACGGAAAGCTCTGCCATGCCAGCTGGTCCGGAAATAGCAAACACAATCATTGCTAGGCGAGCTGGAATCGTCGTTCATGGGAATCTTTCCACGATTTTACCCAATTTCCAGTGGAAATAAAGCCCACAATCAGTTCCAGGAGGTAGCGAACACTCCAGACCGATAGAAATAGACAATATGGGCCAGTCTAACGGGAAAGCTGCCATGCCAGCTGGTCCGGTGGAAATAGCAAAAACACCACCATTGCTAGGCGAGCTGGAATCGTCGTTCATGGGAATCTTTCCATTAGATTTTACCCAATTTCCAGTGGGAAAAGGCATACAACCAGTTCCAGGGGAGGTAGCGAACACTCCAGGACCGATAGAAATAGACAATATGGGCCAGTCTACGGAAAGCTCTGCCATGCCAGCTGGTCCGGTGGAAATAGCAAAAACACCACCATTGCTAGGCGAGCTGGAATCGTCGTTCATGGGAATCTTTCCATTAGATTTTACCCAATTTCCAGGGGTGGGAAAATGGACATATCAACCAGTCCAGAAATAGAGACCATTCCAGGACGATAGAAATAGACAATATGGGCAGTTCCACGGAAAGCTCTGCCATGCCAGCTGGTCCGGTGGAAATAGCAAAAACACAATCATTGCTAGGTGAGCTGGAATCGTCCCTAGAAATTGAAACAGTGGGGGAAATTGAAAACTTTCCATTAGATTTTACCCAATTTCCAGTGAAAATAGACACACAACCAGTTCCAGGGAAGGCAGAGAACACTCCGGGACCGATAGAAATGGAAAAGAATGCCCCGAGGCCAGTAAAAAAAAGGTTCAGTAAAATATTAATCCCAAAAAAAAGACAATATTTATGTAAAACTGTTGGTATGGGTAAACATCAGAAACGAAAAGATATAAAAATGAAAATAAAATTATCAAAAAATGCCATGGAGTTACGGGGTAACAACAACACTAGAACATATGATACCTATTTTGATAATACTGAAGATAATTACAATATCATTAAAGTTAATGATATTTTTAATAATGAAAATATGACATACTTATAATATTTAAATTATAAAACAATCTATTGTAAATAAATCATGCCCGATAGTGTCGTGTG
>NC_087209.1:44772196-44786900 GCF_015104395.2 Macrobrachium nipponense | reverse complement strand
TGCCTTTTCCCACTGGAAATTGGGTAAAATCTAATGGAAAGATTCCCATGAACGACGATTCCAGCTCGCCTGGCAATGATTGTGTTTTTGCTATTTCCACCGGACCAGCTGGCATGGCAGAGCTTTCCGTAGACTGGGTGGCCCATATTGTCTATTTCTGTCGGTTCTGGAAATGTTCGATACCTCCCTGGAACTGTTGTATGCTCCTTTCACTGAGAATTGGGGGTAAAATTTCTATAAGTCCTGGAAAGATTCCCATGCCCACGACGATTCCAGCTCGCCTGGCAATGATTGTGTTTTTGCTATTTCCACCGGACCAGCTGGCATGGCAGAGCTTTCCGTAGACTGGCCCATATTGTCTATTTCTATCGGTCCTGGAATGTTCTCTACCTCCCTGGAACTGGTTGTGGGATGAATTTCCTTTTCCCACTGGAAATTGGGTAAAAATCTAATGGAAAGATTCCCATGAACGACGATTCCAGCTCGCCTAGCAATGATTGTGTTTTTTGCTATTTTCCACCGGACCAGCTGGCATGGCAGAGCTTTCCGTAGACTGGCCCATATTGTCTATTTCTATCGGTCCTGGAGTGTTCGCTACCTTCCCTGGAACTGATTGTGGGCTTATTTCCACTGGAAATTGGGTAAAATCTAATGGAAAGATTCCCATGAACGACGATTCCAGCTCGCCTAGCAATGATTGTGTTTTTGCTATTTCCACCGGACCAGCTGGCATGGCAGAGCTTTCCGTAGACTGGCCCATATTGTCTATTTCTATCGGTCCTGGAGTGTTCGCTACCTTCCCTGGAACTGATTGTGGGCTTATTTCCACTGGAAATTGGGTAAAATCTAATGGAAAGATTCCCATGAACGACGATTCCAGCCCGCCTGGCAATGATTGTGTTTTTGCTATTTCCACCGGACCAGCTGGCATGGCAGAGCTTTCCGTAGACTGGCCCATATTGTCTATTTCTATCGGTCCTGGAGTGTTCGCTACCTTCCCTGGAACTGATTGTGGGCTTATTTCCACTGGAAATTGGGTAAAATCTAATGGAAAGATTCCCAGGAACGACGATTCCAGCTCGCCTGGCAATGATTGTGTTTTTGCTATTTCCATCGGACCAGCTGGCATGGCAGAGCTTTCCGTAGACTGGCCCACATTACCTATTTCTATTGGGAACGATTCCAGCTCGCCTGGTCACCGTTTAAGATGTCACTTATTTTTGTTATCCTGTTCCTAAAACTGATAATATTCCGTTTTTCCTTCGTCGTTCCCTATTGCTAAACGATCGACACTCTCTGCTTTTTTTTTTTCGTAAAGTCAAATATGGTACTTGAACTCCATAGAGTTGCGCTTTTTTTCCGTTTTTCTACGACTATAAATTTTTCGATTTCATTACTGTCACTGCCGTAATTGAAGATAGCACTATTTAAAAATGCCTCAAACCCCTCGTAGGTCAGCAGGAACTTCTGATTTGATATTATCCTACAAGAAGTTACCGGCGCCTGTAGTTTTATTTCCTTGTTTGTAGGTCTTGAGTTTCGATGTTTTGCTTAGCTACAAACTCCTCTGTTTGCGTTCCTGCTTCTTTATACAAAACAAGAGCTGCAGTCGGTGTCTGGGTCTGCATTCCTCCTTCAACTGCGCCTCCTAAATTGAGGCATTGTGGCAATATTGACTGTGTCCTGCATGGTTTACTTACATCATAAAACCCCGCCTCCAACACCACCTGTTCTTGCTCGTGTGATTTGAAATTAAAGCATTGCTAAAAGCGACGAATGCAGATTCCAAAATTGCTATTGCTCTGTGTTGCATAATTTGTAAATGTACTCTTGTGAATTGGTGGCTTTCCAATTACTCTTGCGACGGTGCTCAGACAAAATGAAAAGGGAACTAATGGAAGGCATACGGAAAGGAAACAAGGCTCTCTCTCTCTCTATATATATATACGTTTCGTAATGATTTCATGACATTTTCGGGGGCTGTACAAACTAGATAACATAAGATAAATTACAATAAAGCTAAGTATTTAGAATTTAAAAATAAAAGTTGCACAATGATTACAAAATTAAAAAGAACAACTAAAAGGACACCTTTAAAGCACAAAACGTAAAATAAACAGGCCAAAATGATTAAAATAAGTAAAAAAAAAAAAAAAAAAAAAAAAAATCGACTCACTTCGGGAACTAACTTCGGCCTCCCGATTGACAGGCAGGCCAAGGCGATACCGACCGACCTTCCGAGATCTTTGTTAGGTCAGTTGGTACCGCCTTGGCCTGTCATTCTGGAGACCCAGGTTCGTTCCCGGTGTGAGGTAGAAATATATATTAATGCCAATATATATATATGGTCTCATACACGTGTGTGTGAGTGGTTCTTTTAAACGACGTGGCACACGCAACAGATGGATTCAGTTCTCACAAGAAAATATAATTTTATTTTGAGAGAGAGAGAACTGTGAGTAACGAAGCAATTCGAGAATTTGATGCATCAGATGTCAATTGTAAGGGGAGCTAAATAAAAATCAAATAAGCCGCATAAAATAAATAAATAAATAGATATACAAATAAACAAACGTGTAACAGTGAATTGTGTTGAATTCAATTGGAACAGAATATAAATCTGAAGAATAAAAACTAAAAGGTCGCACAAAAAATTCGCAAACAATAGAATAACAAATGACGATCATAGCAATTATCATGACAATCTTTTATGAGAATGAAACGATCATATTGAGTATTTTTAACGGAAATGAATACCAATGGTAGAAATAAAGCGGTTTTATAGAGAGAAAGGCGAATAGAGAGAGAGACAAGTAGATCGAGAGAAAGGCAAGTAGATTGAAAGAAAGGCAAATAGAGAGAAAGGGGGCGAATTGATCGATACATACAAACGTGTAGTGGCGAGTGGCGCCTGAATTATCTTATTCTTGGTGTGCTAATGATCCTGAATAGTATATGAGGAAGCAAGCTCTTTGTTTATGTGCGCCAAGTTTTTTGCCGCTAGCGGACGCTTCGTTATAAATGAGTTCTTATCCCATTTGGACAGACAGTCCCACGACACACTAATGGATTATGGAATGCAGCGGCATATTCTCTCGTTTTTTTAATAATTATTTTAAGAGGAATTTCCCTTGTGAATATATATAGTACGAATGACCAGGCATTCGTGTATGTTAATGGTCGTATGCTTGCTGTCATTATCATTTGTATCACCCTCGTCATTCTTTCGTTTTTCTTTTGTAATCTCCATCATTATCATCAACATCATTATCGTTAGAATTATTTTATCATCTTCGTCATGTCATTTCTACCTAACTTTCTTTAGCATTATATCATCATCAGTATCATCAATCTTGTCAACGTCATCGTTACGATTATCATAATCATTATGAATATCAGTTTCATGATGATAATCACCACTATTCACTATTATTATTATTATTATTATTATTATTATTATTAATACTCAGAAGTTGAACCCTATTGACTTGAGTTTCAAGCTTCCAAAGAATTTAGTAAAAGAAAAAACTGAAAGAAGTTTCAAGCTTCCAAAGAATTTAGTAAAAGAAAAAACTGAAAGAAGTAGTCTCACTTATTAAAAAAAACATTAATTAATGAATTGATAAATAGAAAAAAAAATCATTAAAATGCAAGAATCATCATCGTTGTCAAGAATCATCATCGTTGTTTATCAGAATCATTATGGTTATGAAATAAAATAAAATAAAAAGTTTCCACATAGGTTGATCCAGGCAGTCTATGGCATGTATTGTAACCAAGTTATCCCTGTGGCCTAACTAGCCCGAATGCTACGTCCTGTTAACGGAGTTGCAACGCTTAGCAGGTGGCACGTACGATTAGTAACGAGAGAGGGAAAGAGACCCATCCCACTTAATGGAGTGCCAGTGTGTGTATGTGCGGGTTTGTTCTGAGGGTCGTGTTCCGAAACGAACATATTTTCCTACCACTTTTTTTTCGTCTTTTTTTTTATGCGCTAATTGGCGGCGGGCTGTTTAAAACTTTCGTCTTTTATACTCATTATGCAAGCGGTTTTCCATTTTGAATTAGGCAGGGGCAATACAGGGTCAGATATGTGCCTTTTTTTTTATCTTTTCAGTAGTAGGTAGTAGAGTGTTGTAGTAAAAATCGTTCCTTCATTCAAAAAATCGTCATATTAAGAAAGTAGTAGAATATTTTCCCTCAAATCGCCTCACTGTAGTAAAAATCGTTCCTTCATTCAAAAAATCGTCATATTAAGAAAAAATAATTTTTTCAATCAAAAGTCATTTTAAAAGTTTAATAACTCTCGGGTTGTTAATAGCATTCTTCATGCAAAAGTCATTTTAAAGCTTTCATAATAACTGGAACTTTAGTCAAAAGAGTACATATCTTTATCCTCCTAAAAGTCGTCATGTTAAAAGTTTAATAATAATAATAATGGCATCTTTGAGACTGTCTTATTCAATAGACTATTTATTAAAAGGTTTTGAAAAGTAAATAATTTTCTTCATCCTCCTAAAAGTCGTCATGTTAAAAGTTTAATAATAATGATAACCTCTTTGAGACCTCCTGTTTTATTCAATAGACTGTTTATTAAAAAGGTTTTGGAAAAATAAATAATTTTCTTCATCCTCCTAATAGTCGTCATTTTGTTAAAAGTAATAATAATAATGCATCTTTGAGACTGTCTTATTCAATAGAGATTTATTAAAAGGTGAAAAGTAAATAATTTTCTTCACCTCCAAAGTCGTCAGGTTTTTTAAAAGTTTAATAAATAATGCATCTTTGAGACTGCTTATTCAATAGACTGTTTATAAAAGGTTTGGAAAACTAAAAATAATCATCCAATCTTGAGACTCTTATCGTCGTCGTCGTCAAGTTTTTCATTCAATAGACTGTTTATTAAAAAGGTTTGGAAAAAAAAAATATTTTCTCTTCATCCTAAAAGTCGTCATGTTAAAAGTTTAATAATAACCTCTTTGAGACCCATCGTCGAGTCCCCGTCCCCTCCTCCTCCTCCTCCGCCGCCTATATATTAATTAGATCTCATTACATTCATTTTAGAGCCTCATTGAGAGCTCATAAGTTGATATGGTGGCTCCTCCTTCTGGCAGAGGCGGTTTGGTAGTCACATATGTCCGTATTAATCCTGCGCAAAAACATATTTTGAATGGGCCTTCGTGTTTGGATCTCGGCAGAACATCACACTACGTTTCATCTTTCCGCACTAATACGACACTTCCCCCAGGATTGGTAGCTCGTTATCCACCACCACCACCACCACTCTCCTCAATGTTTTAAACGAGGCAATACAACTACAACTACTACAGAAGAAAATATAAAGAAGAAGAAGAATAAGCCGCCACGCCTTCAAGCTCAATCACCGCTAGTAACTGTGCAGGCGGCACCCGTACAGGCAACAACGACAGTTCATAATCAACCTCAACTATTATTATCATTAAAGCAAGTTATGAGTGAAATATCTATACTCCGAGAAGAGAATAAAGACCTCCAGCTACGGTTAAGCCGTTTTCATCAGCTTTTTAAAGACAAGAAACGACTTCGAGCAGTTTACCATCATTTGTGCCAAATTAAATGACTTAAAAAAAGTTTGAAAATTTCATTTTATTTTTTACTCTTTTAAAAATGTCAAAATTCATTTGTATTATAAGACGACGACGACGACGACACTTGTATATATTTTTTTATTTTCTTTACTACCGTGTACACTCTACGCTGTTTCGGAAAGGTTTTTAAAGATTCCGAAATTTGTCAAATCAGATGTATTTTAAGAGAGTAGAGTATCACATATCACAAGTTATATTTTCTTATAAAAAAATTATTGAGTTACGATCGGATTTCAGATGTTGAATTCATTAGTCCCAAGAAGTGGTGATACATTCATTATTTCTTTGTAATGTTTCCTTCTTTAAAAAAAAAATTGAACTAAGAACGATAGGTTAAATAAAAAGACCAATAAAGTTCCATCTTTTTATTCATACAAAAATAAAAAAACATACACTAATACAAATTTCAAAATAATCCAATACAGATTACAAAAATGCAAATAGCATCAATAAGATCACGAGCGTGAGTGATTGACCAGTGGGGGATCTGTGGTGTTCTGTATCTTCATTAGCAGCCTGTAAGTCAAGCCTGACTTACTTCGATAGTAATAATAATAATCATCATACGAAAATAAACTATAGACAGATGTTCTTATACATATACGAGTGTAATGGTATTGTTCAGCTTTGTTCGCCACCATTGGTAGATGCGTTTTTTTTTTTTCTATTGCAGTGGTCGTAACCTTTTACTAAAAAGGCAGCAGAATGCATTTGTTACTATTCTTTCTCCCTTCTCCTAGCTAGCTTTTTGCCTTCTGGTTTTGCAAATATACCGTTATTAGGTTTTCATTTCCCATTTTTAACATATAAATAAATTCAGGAATTTTGTATATAATGGTTATTATGAAAGATAAAACATATTTTGAGAAAGGAAATTGATCCTAAATGACGTAGTATGAAAGATAATGTGAGGTTTAAAAATAATGAAATATATGTAAATAAATAAATAATAAAATATTTTATTTTTTTTAAAGAAGTAAAATATATTTTTTTTGTAAGATAAATTGCATTTTAACTATTAAGTCGATATTAAACACATTAAATCTGTTGTTGTATTTCAAATAGTTTTTTATTATATTATTTTATTATTGTATGTAATTATACTATCTCTAAAAAATACTTTTCCAAAAATACCACGGATGAATGTGTTATTCTAGGAGAAAAAACGGGAGGGAATAGCACCCAACCAAGCACTGAGTAACACAGGCTCTTATTATCCCCTCAAGGCTTGAGATTGAACACTTCCTGCTTAAGGCTTGAGATTGCTTAATGCTAGCCAAGTGCTCGTTCTTGCAAAAGCAGATCACATGTCTGGGGGATGCGCATAAAGTATAATGGCCCTCTCATGGCACCAATAAAAAAATTCCTCTGTTACAAAGGAATGCATATAGTGCCGGCCATGAGCGCCATGGCCTTTAAATGGGAACACGTGCATGCACTCATTCTTATGTACCTCTTTTGAGTTTTAAAAAGATAACTTATTATCAATATCATTGTTCAAACAAATATCATTGTAGAAAAGTGAAATGAAACGAATCTGGGATGATGTAGAATTTACAGAATTTTATGAAAAAAAAAGAATTTCATCTTTATCTATTCGTCCGGTAATCTCTATTTTGGATACCAAAATATGTTTTATCTCCATAATAATCATTATATACAAAATACAAAATTATGTTTTGTGATTTTTTTACCACAATTTAAAAAAATTATTTATTTTTTATGTTTTATTTATAATTGTTTTCTGCTGTATTGATTCTGGGAAAGTTATTTGTAGTCTATCTCTCGGCAAAAGAAAAACAACCAATCCTAAACAGTGCTATTACCACGTATCAATGAAAATCATACAACATAATTATTTAAAAATTTTTTTTTTAAATTAAATAAATTTACCTTTTCAATATCATGATTCAATTTTTTCATTCAATGTTTTGTAATAATAATATTAGTGTGTTATAATAGGATGATGAAAAATTGTATAAAGTAAATATAGAATTTATTCATCATTATTATTCATCAGGAGTTGCTTAAAATACAATAGTATTCCATGTTATTTAGTTTTGTCATTTCATTTTTAAATAAATATAATAAGGTAGTCAAGAATTATTTTGGGTGTGGTTGACATATTAAAAAGACTGCCTAAAATAAATTGATTATCATTATTATTTAATATTGCGACACAACAACAATTATTTGTATTTTTTTTTATTTAATTGTAAGTATTTAAGTTAAATATTTTTTATAACAAAAATAGAATCATTTAAACTTAAATTAACATTAAATTCTACAGTTAGACCTAATCGTCATTTAGTCGCCCGTTAGACCTAAAACGCCATTTTCCTTATTAGATTAACATATATATATATATATTACATGTTCTCATTTCCCTTTCCAAAATATTCAAGTTTAAAACTGTAAATAACGGTTAGTATGATTTTATTTACAACCTAGAGTAATATATATATATATATATATATATATATATATATATATATATATATATATATATATATATATATATATATTACATCTATATATATATATATATATATATATATATATATATATATATATATATAAATATATATTATAATATATACATATATATATATATATATATATATATATATATATATATATATATATATATATATATATATATATATATATATATATATACATTATATATATATATATATATATATATATATATATATATATATATATATGTATATATATATATATATATATATATATATATATATATATATATATATATATATATGTTACGAACTCCCTTTAGGAGGAAGAACGTAAACTGGTTCTTTTATTTTAATCTTAAAATCCAGTGACAAAACAAATCAGTATGAGCGAGGAAAATCAGAAAGACACAGGCAAAAATTTTCACAATATTTATTACACAATAAATATACGTACACTGATGGCTCACAAAAAGTAAATATACAAACACAAAAGGCCATCAAATAACTCAGAGAGTCACCTATAACTAAAGCTAAACCCTACTCAGAGAAGAAACCAAATCTTAATCTTAATAAGGGACCCAAATAAATTTACCCACCACGCTAACCTATTACTAAATAGAAAGGAAAGAAGTGGAAGGACATACAAAAAGAAACAATAATCCTACCTAAATCATAACAATCTAAACCTTAATATACTATCAAACACTTTAGACCATATAATTACACACTCTTTAGGGTGTATCTAAAAAATACACACAGATTTGGTCCTATGACACAGACCAGTACTAATACAGACGAGTCCATATATCGCTCAAAAAATGCAGTCACAGAACGTCACTCCCATCAGAAGAACTGCACTTCAAAACCGTTGGTGGATATACACACTTTAGTCTACGGCTCACCAAGATACAGGGGATGTTCCTCTTACCTGAGAGAAGACACCCTACTTGCTCCAGCAAGGCCACTCTGGTGCATGATACAGTGGATACATCCATCAAAGACGAAAAAGGCTCTCGAGCCCAGAACCACACACAACTGCCAACGCCAAGATTTAAGCCAGTAGGCCACTTAAATCACAGTTGCACGTCGTACTCCCACATGTAGCTTCACATGCATAACTGCCTTTCACATTAAGAAGCAGCTCAATGACAGCAGATGTTGTTCTCAAGAGAACAAGCGAGAAATCTTCAGAATAGGACGTTATATATGTATAATCCCCAACAGCAGACAGATCAGCAGTTCCAGAGTCCTCAACGGCCTTGAACTAGCCTCTAGAATACTTTGGGAGAGTCACAAGTCACCTCTCCTTACCACACTCCAGTCACCATAAAGAAAAATAAACAGAGTACAAATTTGGCAAGGAAGCAAAAACACTGAGGAAGGCCGCACTTCAAACTGCACTCAATAGATGGCGCCACAAAACTTAAGCTTTTTTTCAACCAAAGCAAATTAACAGTACATTTAACCAAAATGTATACTAACGTAAAACAAATAGCAAAATACCTAACTTAACTTAGTTTACAAAATTGCAAACAATAGAAAAATAAAAGCCATCAGTGCAAAAAGGCAAAACAATGAGATTTTTACTTTAAAATTACGTTACGGCCTGACACCTTCCTCCCTCAACAAAAAAAAAATAAATTTGACTAAACAGGAAAATTAAAAATTTTTTTTTTAACCTTAATAAGAAAATATAAGTAAGTAAACATGACAAGCATAAACACTCACACTAGGACTACTTAATCTAACTGGCCCCCCCCCAAAAAAAAAAACAGGGAACTCCGGGATTGCACATAAAATAAGCAAAAACAACCTTAGGATACAGTTAATAGCCTATACACCATCTGAAAAGAAAATTAGAAAATCAGGAACGGCATAACAGCCAACACTTCACATCCAAGAAAGTGCATCGGGGATCTTGTTGTCCACTCCTTTTATATGTTGGAAGACCAGGTTATATTCCTGAAGGAGAAGTGCCCATCGCAGAATCCTTTGATTCGCTCCCTTCATCTTATTTATGAACACCAGCGGGTTATGGTCAGTCAACACTTCAACCTGGAAAGAAACTGGATAAATAAATAGAAAAATGGGATACGCTCTTCACCAGAGCCAAAGCTTCCTTCTCTATGGTAGAGTATTTTCTTTCAGCCGGGAGTAACTTTTTACTGAAATAAGATACAGGGTGCATTTCCCCTCATCATCTCTCTGAAAACAGAACTCCTCCAATGCCCACGTCACTGGCATCCACTGCCAAAATAAAAGGTTTACTTAAAATTGGGAGAGCTAAGAATTGGTTCAGAGACTAATACAGATTTCAAATTAGAAAAAGCTTTTTACACTCTGTATCCACAAAAACTTAGTGTTCTTTTTCAATAGATTAGTTAAAGGCTGGGCGATGTCAGCAAAATTCTTCAGGAACCTCCTATAATAACCTAACATACCAAGAATTTTTGCGGACACCACGGACATTGCACGGTTGAGGAAGGTTGGCTATAACCTCAATATTGCATGTTTTAGGAGCAACCTTCCCCAAACCAGCCTCATGACCAAGATATGCACTACAGCCTTACCAAACTCACACTTGTTGATATTTACAACCAAACCAGCCTTTCGTAAAACCTGAAACAGTTTTCTTAACCTTTCAACATGGGTTTTCCAGTCCTGACTGTATACCACCAAGTCGTCAATATATATTTCGGTACCCTCCAGCCCGCATATCACCCTATTCATAAGGCGCTGGAATGTACAAGCTGCATTTTTTAAACCAAAAGGCATCACCTTACATTTCATACAACCCATTTGGGTGACAAATGCCGAAATCTCACGGGCCCTTGTGAGACAATGGCACCTGCCAGTAACCCTTCAATAAGTCTAATTTAGTTACAAACTTGGCATTCCCTATCCGGTCTATTAAATCTTCAATCCGGGAAGAGGGAAAACTGTCACTCTTGGTTACCTGATAACTCTACGGTAGTCAACAACACATTCTATAATTTCCGTCAGGTTTCTTTAACCCAGAAACTATAGGAGAACTCCACGGACTTGAGGCTGGGTTGAATAAGATCATGGTCCAGCATATACTGTACCTCCTTCTCAACTACTTTGGCTTTTCTGGGTTCAGGCGGTAAGGAGGGCCTTCTTTTACTGGACGAGCGTCACCTACCTCAATATCAGTTCAAGCCATGAAGTAAGCCCTGGAGTCTCTCTAAACACTTCTGGAAAAGGACTTTATCAAACATAACATGTCTTTCTTCTGGACTTCATCCAGATGCTCCAACAAAACATTAGCCTTATTAAAAATTTCAACATTTGTTCTTAAATTCTCTACAGATAAATTCTCTACAGATACATGGTTATCAACATTATTATTAAATACAGTAGCTAGAGGACATGGTATTTCATAAACAATATTTAATGGATCTGGATTTCTACCATTCATATTTCTTTAATCTATTAATGTGAAAAATTCTACTCTTTCTAGTAGAACCTGGAGAATCTAATTCATAATTAACGTCAGACACCTTTCTTATTACCTTCCATGGACCTTTAAATCTGGGTTTCAGAAAATATCAGAGTCCATATCTAAAACCAGAACCAGATCTCCAGATTCGAAAGAACGACTTACTGCCTTGCGATCATAGAATGCTTTCATACAAGCCTGGGAAGCTTGCAAATTATCCTGGGCAAACTTCCAGGCACCACTCAATTTATTTTTCAAATTAGATAAAAATATATTTAAATTTTGAATTTGTTTTCGTCCCCCAATCAACACTTCAAATAACACTTCCAAAAGACCTCGAACCTCATGACCATACACCAATCTGAAAGGAGAAACACCAGTAGATTCATTTGGCGAGTTCTAATGCAAATAATGCATAAGGTAGTTCCTTATCCCAACTACTCTCCCTTTCGTAACAGTACTTTACCAATTATACTTTTTAAGGTTTGGTGGAACCTTTCCACAACCCCTTGACTTTCGGGATGATATGGGACACTGGTGATGTGCTGAATGGCCAGTTCAGCACACCTGTCCTGAAAGTACTTGGAAGTAAAATTAGTACCTAAGAGGGAAAGCCTCTGGGAACCGAGAAGCCTATCCATCACAGTTAATAAATACTATATCCCGATTGGGTTCTAGGTAAAGGACAACAACATCAATGACAATCTCTGCAAATGGTTCACCAATTACAGGGATGGGTTTTAACGGAGCCTTTCGCAATACCTGATTGGGTTTACCCATGACCTGGCACGTCTCACAAGTTCGCAAGAACAGTTTAATACACTTTCTCATATTAGGCCACCAAAATAGCTTGGTTAATCTCTTAAAAGTTGTTGTTACCCCAAAGTGTCCCGAGAGAAAGGATCCTCATGAGCTAACTGCAGCAATTCGTCTCTGAATTGTTTAGGTACTAAAATCTGCTTATGGTACTCAGAAGATTCCATAAGAGCAGAACGACTTAATCTATACAATAATCCTCTCTCTGATACAAAACATGGCTTAGAAACATCATCCCCCTCAGTTATTTCCACATCAAATTCATCATGCTGAGCTCTTATAAAATCAGCCCTATTCCATGCTCTAACTACTTTACTACTATCACTACTTCCTACAGACTCGAGCCTTCCTACTGCTACATCTACTTGTACAGGGTCTAAATTTAAATCCTCTCCGTCCATCAAGAGGTTACGCCCCCTTTTCTCTGGGAGCGAGTAGTTACAGCAATTGGTAATTTATTTAAGGTTAAAATGGGGAACAATTCTTGTCCCTCCACATTACATAAGTCATTTCCTAGGATACCATCTATCCCAGGAATAGGTAGTTTATCAACAATGGCCAGATTAATATTCTTTACAACACCCAATATGTCAATCTCTCCTTCAACCACAGGAGCAGACACAACAGTGTCAGGAAAACCACTTAAAATAACATAGTTAGCGATCTTCACATCAAGAGGTAACCTACTTCTCAACAATAAAGATCGAGCAGCACCTGTGTCCCTCAAAAATTTAGACATTTATAACTTCCTTCTCAAATCTCAGCTTACCTGGCCAAATATACTTATTAAATGACAGTCACACGGGGGAATCTTTCTCTTTATTACCTTTTACCATTTTCTTCATTCTCTACAGAATGTTGAGAAGCCTTAACTTGATTCACCAAAGCAATGGGAGAAGTAGCCTGCCTCTGTAAATAATTCTGACGAGCAAACACCTAGCCTGGGTATGTCCTGTCTTGTTCACACCAGTAACAGTTCTACTACTTCCCACACTACTAGTTATAGTACGACTAGGATGAGCATTATCAGTTTTTGCAAAATTCCTATTCACAAAATTACCACCGGGATTACTTATTGGTTGATTTTGACCTGAAAAATTGGAATTTGCTTTAGAGTTAGCCTGAAAATTAGAATTATTTTTGGTTGGTTAAAGAACATTCTCTTTCTACTCTCCCCATTACCCTTGATCACAGGAAAACAAATTACCCCTGAAGTTCTCGGGTAATCCAACCTTATGGGTCAAATATATAATTCATCAACTCAAACTGAGCAATTCTGGGAAAAAAAAGAGGTCCAATTTTCAAATCTTCTAAACTGCTCTCTTAACTCTTTGTTTAGCACAGGATTTCTTAAAATCTTCAATCAATATCAATTCCCTTCAAGGCCGCCAAAGTAAGTTACTTGGCGACTCTTGAGCCAGTCATCAAAATGCTCCTGCTTTACACGGGCAAATTCCACAAAAGTCATGTTCGGGGTTTTGCTAAAATTCCTAAACCCTCTGCCTGTAGGCCTCGGGAACCAAATCATAAGCTTTTAATATCAAAGCTTCACTTTCTCATAATCCCGAGATACTTGCTCCTCTATGGCATTATAAACCTTCTGAGCCTTGCCCAGCAAGCGACATTGAATCAACACTGGCCAGACCTACCCTAGGCCAAGACAAATGGAAGCAACCCTTTCAAAGGCCTTAAAGAATTCAGGCACGTTCTCCTCAGTAAAACAAGGTACAAGTTTTAGAGCATCCCCAAAACTAAAACTTTTCCCCGGTATCTTCACGGATGGGGGTACTCACACACTTCCTACCTTGCTGGAGCTTGGCCAACTCTAACTCCATACCAAGCATTGCTCTCTCATGTGCTCTGATTCTCTCCAACTCCTCGAACTCTAACTTCTTAGCTACAACATGCTCTGGAAATCCTTTACTAGTGGCTATTTTCCACTTTGACCGAATGAGTAGGAACAGCCGGACCAACATTATCAGTACGAGGAACTCGCTCAGTCTGACTTTTACCATCAGGCAGACTGCCGTACCTTCAAAAAATCATCCACAGTGGGGCAGATCCTGAAAAAGACATCAATCCCGGAGCCCCTTCTACATCAGACTCACTCATGCGTTTCACTAATTAATTCATCAGCAGTTTGTTTAAGTTCACACAGCCTATTCTTTACCAAACTTATACACATCCTTTTTCAATCCCTATTTGTTAAAGAAATGCCTAACCACCTAGCACAAGCTTGTTTCAAATTTTCTTTAGTCAAAGCACTCAAATACCTAACACAAATCCTCAGAAGCTAAATATTCAGCAGGGTTAAACTC